>NC_142231.1:1191500-1349000 GCF_049639895.1 Pseudopodoces humilis
ACCCCCATGGCAGTGACTCCCTCATGGCAGTGACCCCCATGGCAGTGACCCCCATGGCAGTGACCCCCATGGCAGTGACCCCCCCCATGGCTGTGACCCCCCCCATGGCTGTGACCCCCATGGCAGTGACCCCCCCATGGCAGTGACCCCATCATGGCAGTGACTCCCCCATAGCAGTGACCCCCCCATGGCAGTGACCCCCCCCATGGCAGTGACCCCCCCATGGCAGTGACCCCCCCCCATGGCAGTGACCCCCCCATGGCAGTGACCCCCCCCCATGGCAGTGACCCCCCCATGGCAGTGCCCCCCCACCGCTGTGACCCCCCCCCCCCATGGCAGTGACCCCCATGGCAGTGACCCCCATGGCAGTGACCCCATCATGGCAGTGACCCCCCCATGGCAGTGACCCCCCCATGGCAGTGACTCCATCATGGCAGTGACTCCATCATGGCAGTGACCCCCATGGCAGTGACCCCCCAAGGCAGGAGGTTCTTCCCAACCTTTCTCCCTCCCCAGACTCTGCATTTTGGCTTTTCCTGTTGATTTTCACTCTGTCCATTTTCCCTCCCCGTGTGTCCGGTCAGAAATGTGGGATCACCCTTCCCTGGGCTGCCCTGGGGTCCTGGACATGGGATGGATGGATCCTCATCCCGCTGTTGTCCTCATGATTTAAAAAAGCATTACTTTTTAATTTGTTCTCATTTGGAATTTCTTGTTTTTTCCCTGTTTTTCTCTTGCCTAGCACAGAAAACGAAGCGCCTCTGGCTCCCAGGAGCTAATTCATCCAAGTTAAATGATCTTTAAAATCTGCGAGTGCATCACAGCACTCGACTTCTGTTTTCTCCCGGTGTAATTAATGCTCCAGCTTAAATTTCCTCCTTTCCTTAGGGGCAGGCTTGATGGATCCGGTGCCAGGCTCAAACTTCTGCCAAGCCATAGGAAAGAAATCATCCCCACGCACCCCCCAAAAACAAAACCCCAAACCAATCTCGGCCTTTAATTGAAATTTGATTTTTCTTTTGAAACAACTTGTCCTTGGGAAGAAACTGATGTTGTTTATTATCGTTATTTCTTTTCTCATCCAGCACCGAAGACTTGTAGCCCCAAACAGTTTGCATGCAAAGATCAGATTACGTGCATATCTAAGGGCTGGCGCTGTGACGGGGAGAAGGATTGTCCGGATGGCTCGGATGAATCTCCCGAGATATGTATGTATGCCTTTCCTTCCTAATCCTCTTCTCTGGGTTTGCTCCATCGCTCCATGGGTGTTCCAGGGCACCGAGAGGCTGGTGCACAACGTTCTACCTCAGCTCTCCTTGCAGCTCCTTGGGGTGGGGGATGTCCATTCTGTCTGTCCGTCCATCCGTCCATCCATCCATCCATCCATCCATCCATCATCCATCCATCATCCATCCATCATCCATCATCCATCATCCATCCATCCATCCATCCATCATCCATCCATCCATCATCCATCCATCATCCATCCATCATCCATCCATCCATCCATCCATCCATCCATCCATCCATCCATCCATCCATCCATCCATCATCCATCCATCCATCCATCATCCATCCATCACCCATCCATCCATCCATCCATCCATCCATCCATCCATCCACCCATCCCATCCCATCCATCCATCCACCCATCCATCATCCATCCATCAATCATCCATCATCCATCCATCATCCATCCATCCATCCATCATCCATCCATCATCCATCCATCCATCCATCCATCCATCCATCCATCATCCATCCATCCATCCATCCATCCATCCATCCATCCATCCATCCATCCATCATCCATCCATCATCCATCCATCATCCATCATCCATCCATCCATCCATCCATCCATCATCCATCATCCATCATCCATCCATCCATCCATCCATCCATCCATCCATCCATCCATCCATCCATCCATCCATCATCCATCCATCCATCCATCCATCATCCATCCATCCATCCATCATCCATCCATCCATCCATCCATCCATCCATCCATCCATCATCCATCCATCCATCCATCATCCATCCATCATCCATCCATCCATCATCCATCCATCCATCATCCATCCATCCATCATCCATCCATCCATCCATCATCCATCATCCATCCATCCATCCATCATCCATCCCTGTCCATCCATCCATCATCCATCCATCCATCCATCCATCATCCATCCATCATCCATCCATCCATCCATCCATCCATCCATCCATCCATCACCCATCCATCCATCATCCACCCATCATCCATCCATCATCCACCCATCATCCATCCATCCATCCATCATCCATCCATCCATCCATCATCCATCCATCCATCCATCCATCCATCATCCATCCATCCATCCATCATCCATCCATCATCCATCCATCCATCCATCCATCCATCCATCATCCATCCATCATCCATCCATCCATCCATCCATCCATCCATCATCCATCCATCCTCCATCCATCATCCACCCATCATCCATCCATCCTCCATCCATCCATCATCCACCCATCATCCATCCATCCATCCATCATCCATCCATCCATCCATCATCCATCCATCCATCCATCCATCCATCCATCCATCCATCCATCCATCCATCATCCATCCATCCATCATCCATCCATCATCCATCCATCCATCCATCATCCATCCATCCATCATCCATCATCCATCATCCATCCATCATCCATCCATCATCCATCCATCCATCATCCATCCATCCATCCATCCATCCATCCATCCATCCATCATCCATCCATCCATCCATCCATCCATCATCCATCCATCCATCCATCATCCATCCATCCATCCATCCATCCATCCATCATCCATCATCCATCCATCCATCCATCCGTCCATCCCTCCGTCCATGGTTCCAAACCAGCCTCCTGGGAATGGGGAATCACTCATTTGTGTTTGTTTCCATCAAAATGGATGTGCACGAGGAAGGAACACTCGGCAGCAGTGTCACCCCGTCCTCAGCACCTCGGCACTCCTGGGCATGGGGAGTGAGGGAAGGAGATCTCTGGGAGTCCTGGGAGCAGCTGGAAAGGCGACATCGCTGTCCCAGATGTGTTTTGGGGGTGGTGAAGCCTCTCTGGAAGGAAACAGCTGGGCTGGGGTAGGTGAGGTGTAGGGACGGGAATGTGGGGGTGTCTGCAGAGGGGTCAGAGCTGTGGTGACACCAGGGGTGGCAGCTGTGCCAGGAGCTCTGCTCTGGCTGAGCTGGAGCAAGGACCCACCTGTCCCCATGTCCCAGCATTCTGGGCCACAGGACATCCACCACGGGGCCCAGCAGAATTTCCTCGTCCCCTGTCCCAGCTCTCCCTCCCAGATTCCCACTTCATGCTGTGCTTGGCAGAACCATCTCCTCCAGAGCAGTTTCTGGTTCTGCTCTGGGTTTGTTTATTCCTTAAGGCAAAATGATGCAACGGCCCCTCCGTGGGAGGGATGGGGGGCTGGGATGGGCTGGCTGGCTCCAGTCAATCAGCAGCCCTGGAAAATTACAGCAGGAGGACTCGGAGGCTGGAAGAAATCCGTCCTGATTGGCATGTTCCGCTTGCCACGTGCATCCCTGCTCGATCCACGTGGGCAGGTGACCGGAGCACGGATCCCTTGGATGCTCTTCCCTCTTCACCTTCTTCCTCTCTCTCCCCTGGGGCTGGTGAGGGGCCTGGTGCCAGGAGCAGGTGCTGTGCACGCACCTCGTGTCCCTCTGTGTGGAGGTCATGGATGTTGGAAGACTCTTGGGGTTGGTCCAAACCTCCTGAGGGCTCATCCCTGGAGGACACGGGACCCCCGCTGCCCCTGTGCCCCTCGGAACACGCTTGGCAGGGACAGGACAGGGAGGTGGGAGCCTCTGTGAGACACAGTCCAAGGCCTGGCATCTCCTTTCTCTTCACCACCATGGGACTGAGTCCGTGTGTTTCCATCACCACCACAGACCCCAAACTTTGGAATCTCTCAGTTCTTCGGGAGCAGTTCCCTCCCCAGCTGATCTCTGGAGACCTGGAGGGGCTGCACCTTCCTGAGCGGCTCTGCCCACCTCCAGTTCCCACTTTGCACCCCTAGACACTGGAAAGGAGTCAGGGGGATGCTGTGCCCCCCAGGACACGGAGATTGGGGTGCCAGGGCACATCTGTGCCGTTGCCATGGGCCAGGGGATGAGTGGAGCCTCCCTCCTGCTCCTGCCCAGGCTCATTCCCGTGGAGCCCGACCTGTCAGCACGGCCCCCGCTATCTCCGGGATTGCCAGGCTGGCTTTTCTCACGCCACTCCAGCACCGGGGCTTCCAGCAGCCTCTCATCCCCCTTATCTCTCTGGCAGGGAGAGAATGACTTTTATTACTCTGCTTTAATCCGTGTTCGAACCGGGCTGCGAGCGCAGCTCCTGCCGAGGCTCTGGAGCCCTTTGGTGCCGCGGTGTTTGCGTGGCACCGATGTCCTCCTGCCCGAGCCTCTTGGAATGCTGTCAGGCATGTGCCAGGTTTTCCTCTCTGGGGAATCCTTTGAAGTATTCCCTGGCTTTGCTCAGGTTGAAGCCGGTCCCTTCCTGTCCCCAGTGCTGCTCATTTGGTGTGAGTGGCTCCTGCCTGGTTCTTGCACAGTCAGTTTTTTGCTCCATGGAGCTTTCCTGAGAGGAAAACACTTGGAGAAGAGTGTCCATCCTGTTGGAGATCAAAGATGAGGGGCTCTGAGGAAGGAATTTGCCATGGCTCAGCTTTGGTCAGTGCCTGGCTGGTCCATCCTTTGATCTGAGCGTTCAGGAGGCCTCAGATCCCTCATCTTGCTGTGCTGGATCTGCTGTTGGCACGGTCCTGATGAGTTCAGAAGTGACCCAGAGGCCCTCAGTGCTGCCATCCATGTCCATCCTGACAGGACAAGTGGGACCATCCCACCCCTGCTCCTCCATCCTCTTCCCTCATTGTGTTCCCCCATCTGCGTCTCCCTGGGCTGTTGCCAAATCAACTGCAGGAGGAAGAATTGCTTTTCTTCTTTCCTTTTCTTTTTTTCTGAGTGGTTTTTCGAGGTTAAACATTCCTATCTAATTCGGCTCCTTGGGGTGTACCACAAGCTTGTCACATGTAATAAATTGGCTCATTTATTAGCGCCAACACGGTCAAAAGCAAACAAAGTGGCTTGTGGATTAATCCTGCCCTGTTTGGGATAAGTGGTTTGATCCAGGCTCTTTGCAGGGAATAATGGACACGGCAGAGCAGTTCTGACTGATGAATTGGGCTCTTCACTTCAGCCCCTCCATTCTTCTGGTTCATATATTGACGTTACTTAATTAACCCATAATTTGCAATTACGGGGGGCCCACCCTCCGCAAAAATAAATCTGTGCAGTGGCACCCGGTAAGAAATTCTCCCAGGAATCATCTGCTGGGTGCCCTGGGGCTGGGGAAGAGGGGAAGCTGAGATCCCTGCTGGCTGTGACAGAGCCTGGGCGTGCAGATCCCATCACCACAGTGCCAGGCCAGCCTCACTGGGAGCGTACTGGGATGTGATGGAGAGCCAGGGGAGCGATCTGGCACCTGGAGCCTGTCAGATTCCTGTTTCTCAGGCATCCCTTGAGCAGGAATGGGGGTCACTGGCCAGGATGGACACACTGGACAGGGAAGTTTTGGCTGGGATGTGTTGAGGATCCTGCTTGGTGTGGGGCAGCCTCCTGTGCTTGGGAGGGTGGGTGTCACACACCCTGGGCTTTGTGGTGCCCTTCCCACACCTCCATGTGCTTCCAAGGGCTTTTATCCCCTCCTGGGAGCCCAAGGGTCACGGTGGGATCACCACCAGTGTCCCTCAGAGGTGTCTGGAGCTGTGTGGGATGAGGATGTGCCGGCACACGGAGCTCTGTGTGTGATGTAACGCTCCTCTCCAAGGAGAGCTGGAGCTTATTTAGGGCAAACTCCTCTGCTGGAGTATGGTGAAGGTGACTGGGCTAAAATGGGACCGTGCCTGGACACGGTGTGTGCTGTGCCCTTCTTGCCGCTCACTGGGGGCCTGGGGGGATCCACGGAGCTATTTCTGCCTCCCTGAGGGGAGTGTGAGGCATGAACTGCCCCTGGAAAATGGGATTTTAGTGTTTTGGCTGGGCAGAGATGCCTTGGTAGCTCTGGTGAAACGCTGTGTGTGTTCAGCCTTGAAAGGTGGATTTGGGGCAGGGAGAGGAGGAGACCCCATGGAGGGGGTCAGGATTTGCAGGGGCTGTGCCAGGGCTCCTTGTCACCCCTGCAGCCACCTCCAGCCCGGGGTGAAGCCGTTGCAGGAGCTTTTCCCGGGGTTTCAGGCTGTTAATGGATTTATGGTGTGTTTGTTGTTTGTCTCCATGCCTCACTTCTTTTCAGAGGAGCTTAAAAATAAAGCCTGGCTTCCTTTGTAATTTTTCCAGTTAATAATGGAGATTAAGTCTCCTTGTGCCGGGCTCAGAGGGGCCCCCCATGAACCTGCCTGTGCCACGGCCTTGGGACAAGGAGGGTGTTGGCACCCGGGGGGTCACGGTCCCTGTGCTGACCCTTGTCCCCTTTGGTGCCCTGCAGGTCCCCAGAGCAAAGTGTCCCGCTGCCAACCCAACGAGCACAACTGCCTGGGCACCGAGCTCTGCATCCACATGAGCAAACTCTGCAATGGCCTCCACGACTGCTTCGACGGCTCCGACGAGGGGCCGCACTGCCGGGGTAGGTTTGGGGGGGCAAACGGTCCCAGGAAAGGGGGGGCTGCCCCATGGGATACTCCCCAACAGGTCCCTGGTTTCTCTTGTGGAGTGTGAGCCCCACCACACTCAGCTCAGCACGGTCACAGATCCAGAGATTATCCAGAGCCGCTTGGAAGTGAAATGCCCATCATTCCTGAGCCTGCAGCCGTGAAATAACTGCATTGTCTCCTGGGTTTAAAAGCTCCAGGCCTGGGGTTCTGGTCCAGATAAGAGATACCACTGTGGTTTTTTCCTAATTTCCAGGAGCTTTGTCCCCCCTCCTGGCCTGTCCCCGTGGCTAATCCTGCTGGAAAACTCCCTAAACCAGCGTGCTGCTGTGCAGATTAATCGCTCAGAAACGTGTGTCCTGGGCTGACCCTGCGCTCCAGAGCCTCTGTGCTCCCCAGCCCTTCCCTGCCTGGGCTGGGGGGCTCCTGTCCCGCTCCACCAAGACCCCTGGCCCCAAAGGGCTCCCTGCTGGGAACCAGCTCCTCTCTGCTGCTTGGATCCCTTGGGAGCAGCCCGGGGCAGCTCCTGCAGCTGTGCCTGAGCTGAGAATGAATATTTCAGTAAGAGTTCTTGTTACTTGAGTGGGATCTGATTTTTCACGGCCGGGCAGCACATGAGCCACGTGAGCCGTGTTGGGGCAGCTGCTCAGGGCTTTGGGCACCTGGTGCTCAGGGCTTTGGGCACCTGGTGCTCGCAGGTTTGGGCACGCTGGGGCCGCCAGCCCTCGGTGATGCTTGAGCCGGATGCTGAGTCCCCCCTGCCTGCGGCCGGTGCCGCCCCAGGGAGGCATTTCCTCATTTCCTCGCAGCTGCTGGCGAGTCCCAGCCTGCCACTGCCCCAGGTTTGGGCAGGTGAGCTGTCACCCCGAGCTGTCACACTGAGACATCACCCCAAACCATCACCTCAAGCTGTCACCCTGAGCCATCACCCCAAATCACCCCAACCCCTGTTCCTGCTCCAGCTGCTGGACCATTGCTGCCCCCATCCTGCTCCCCCAGGGATTTGGGGATGCTCTGCTGCCCTTGCAGACATCCTGGGGGTGCTAATGCCAGCGGAACCCCGGTGCTGAACCCCCACATTGACCCCTCTGAGCACTCCAGGCTTGGACAGGAGGGGAGATCTGGGCTCTCTAATGAATCCACATCCCTCAGGATGCCCTGGACCTGCATCCCCTCCCTGCACAAGGGGTGCCAGGTCTCAGCCACCCCTGCAAGTGGCCCAGGGTCAGCAGCACTGGGGATGGCAGGGGCTGCTCAGAGCCCCCTCCCTGGAGCAGCCGTGGATCCCACGTCCTCCCTCCCTCTGCTGAGGGGCTCAGTCCTTCTCTCCTCTCTGGAGAGGTGGGAGCAGTGTGAAATTTCCCAGCAAATCCTGGTGGGGTGTCTGGCGGTCCTGCTCACCCAACCCTTGGTCCTTGGTGTCCATCCTGTTCCTCTCTGGGTGACATCCTCTCTCTTCCATCTTCCCCGTCCCTGCAGAACAAGTGGCCAACTGCTCTGCGCTGGGCTGCCAGCACCACTGTGCACCGACGGTGTCCGGCCCCGTCTGCTACTGCAACCACTCCTTCCAGCTGGCCGAGGACCGGAGGAGCTGCAGAGGTGGGTCTGGGGTGGGCAGAGCCCCCGCTCCACGCTGGGGACCGGGGCTCCTCGGGGATGTGGCCAACGGCACCGTCCTGCAGCAGCACAGGGGCTTGGCTGAGTGGGAAAGGGACTGGGCAGGCACGGGGCAGGTGGGATGGGATAATGGGATGGGATAATGGGATGGGATAATGGGATAATGGGATGGGATAATGGGATGGGATAATGGGATGGGATAATGGGATGGGATGGGATAATGGGATAATGGGATGGGATAATGGGATAGGATAATGGGATGGGATGGGATGGGATGGGATGGGATGGAATGGAATGGAATGGAATGGAATGGAATGGAATGGAATGGGATGGAATGGGATGGGATGGGATGGGATGGGATGGGATGGGATGGGATGGGATGGGATGGGATGGGATGGGATGGGATGGGACGGAATGGGACGGAATGGAACGGAATGGAACGGGACGGAATGGAATGGAATGGAATGGAATGGAATGGAATGGAATGGAATGGAATGGAATGGAATGGAACGGAATGGAATGGGATGGAATGGAATGGAATGGGACGGAATGGAATGGGATGGGATGGGATTCCCTCTGCTGTGGATGTGGCTCCCAAAATCCTGAGTGAGGAATACTGGGAGCAAGGAAAAAGCTTTGTCTTTGTGTACAGAGTCAGGGGCTGGTGCATGCTCCTGGTGTTGCTGGCTCAGAGAGGATGGGGAAATAGGAGAGGGTCACGGTGAGGATTGATGGCATTGGTGTGATGGAAGCAAATCTGGAAGTGAGAGATTGTGATGGCTCCATCCCTTTCATGTGGTGGAAGGGACCATTCCCAGCTCTGGCGTGGAGCTCTGGGGGATACATCACTTTCATCTGCCAGAAGAAAGAGCAGCCGAGCCAGGGGCTTGGGAGCTGGAGATTAGAGGGATTTGGAGTGGGAATGGAGGTGCAGAGCTGGGGGAAGGCTCAGTGGCCAGGCAGGGGTTGTGCTGCTGCAGAGACTGCCTGCCTGCTCATGGGGTGGCCTTGGAAGTGAGGGTCCCTTTGATTCCTTGGGAGGCTGATGTGAGGGTCCCTTCAGTTCCTCTAGAGGCTGATGTGAGGGTCCCTTTGGCTCCTCAGAAAGTTGTGGGGTTCCTTGGATTCCTTGGCAGGCTGGTGTGAGGGTCCCTTTGAGGGATCATCCCTTCCTCTCCAGCTCCACCTTGGAGAAACTGTGGAGCTTCATTCCCTCTTCAGGCCGTGAAGGAGGGTTTTTTTCTGGTCCAAACTTTGGGATTTTTCCTGTCTTTCCCAGATTTTGATGAATGCACCGTGTATGGGACCTGCAGCCAGACATGCACCAACACAGAGGGCTCCTACACATGCAGCTGTGTCGAGGGGTATCTCCTGCAGCCAGACAACAGATCCTGCAAAGCCAAGAACGGTGAGAGCCTGGGCAAGGGGAGTGTGGTGCTTCAGGGCAGCTCTGCAGACCATGGCCCTGCTCTGGGCTCTTCCCTGGGGTCACAGCCATGGGATTGAGGTGTGCCCTGACCCCCACTGTCCCCTCCTTGCCCCCAGAGCCCGTGGATCGCCCTCCCGTGCTGCTCATCGCCAACTCCCAGAACATCCTGGCCACGTACCTGAGCGGAGCCCCCGTGCCCAACATCACCCCCACCAGCGCCAAGCAGACCACGGCCATGGACTTCAACTACGTGGAGGACACGGTGTGCTGGGTCCACGTGGGTGACAGTGCCTCCCAGACCATCCTCAAGTGCGCCAAGATCCCCAACCTGAAGGGATTTGTGGAAGAACGGTCCATCAACATCTCCCTGAGTCTGCACCGTGAGTGCCCACTCCCCTCGGGACCCCCGTCCTGCTCCTCCATCCCCAATTCCTTGTGACTGCCCTGATGTCCCCAGGTCGTGGTGGGTGAAATTGGGAAGGAGGCAGCTTTCCACAGGTCGTTGCCTTTTCTTTTCTTATTATTATTATTAACAAGTTTAGTAGTTTTTTTGGTGCGCAGATATGAGGAGAAGGGATACAGGGAGGAGTGGAGCTGCTGCCTGTGCAGCAGGTTTTGGGATGGCTGTTCTTGCTTCCTTTGGTCCCACCCCAAAAAATGACCGAGTCCCACCCCAAAAAGTGACCAAGAACAAGCTCCCAACCCAGAGGTGTCTCTGTGGGTGCCACTTTGGCAGTTTCCTTCTGCTGGTGGCTCCGTGGCAGAACGAGCACGGTTACAGCTCCGTGTCCTGTTTGGTGCCAGCTCTGCAGTCAGGATGGGAGGGAGAATTACTGTTGGGGATTTTGGTGCTCTCTGAGTCAGGCCCAAGAGGGGTCCCTGTGGGCTTCCAGCACCTTCTCTGCCTGTGCAGAGCAGTGGGGCTGGTGGGGTCATGGGGACAGGGGGTGGGTGCCACAGCTGAAGAGCTGGGATGTGGGACACAGTTCCTGTCACTGGTTTTATCCTTTGACCGAGTTGGTCGAGGTGGAATTGGGGGATCTGGGGTTCTCTGTCAGGTGTTTGCTTCAATGGTGTCATCCCCCCAGGGGTGTCTTCTGCCTCCTGAAATTGGGGAGGCTTCCAGGGGGGCCCTGAAATGAGAGGGACCCCCTTACCCCACCCCCTGTGCTGTTGGATGAGCAATGGCTCATCTCTGCAAAGGAGTGAAGGTCCTGGGTGGATCTCGGAGCCGAGAGCGATTCTCTGCTGAGGGCAGTGGGGTGTGAGCTGGGGTCCTGGGGGTCCTGGGGGTCCTGGGGGTCCTGGGGATCCTGGGGGTCCTGGGGATCCCGGGGGTCCCGGGGGTCCTGGGGGTCCTGGGGGTCCTGGGGGTCCTGGGGTCTGTGTGTGGCTGGGCCAGGCGGGCTGCAGGCGCTGCCGAGGGTGTGTGCACATGGTTAATTTAAGCTCACCCTGTGTATTTTTAGGGCAGGGTGTATTTTTAGAGAGAGGCCTCACCCTTTGCTCTCACAGGCGATATCGGAGTCGGGCAGGACAAGGGCTTGGCCTCCCACTCCCCTCTCCAGATTTAGGGGGTCTCTGGGATTTAGGGGTCTCTGGGATTTAGGGGTCTCTGGGATTTAGGGAGTCCCTGGGATTTAGGGGTCTTTGGGATTTAGGGGTCCCTGGGATTTAGGGAGTCTCTGGGATTTAGGGGTCCCTGGGATTTAGGGAGTCCCTGGGATTTAGGGGTCTCTGGGATTTAGGGGTCCCTGGGATTTAGGGAGTCCCTGGGATTTAGGGGTCTCTGGGATTTAGGGGTCTCTGGGATTTAGGGAGTCTCTGGGATTTAGGGGTCCCTGGGATTTAGGAAGTCTCTGGGATTTAGGGGTCCCTGGGATTTAGGGGTCCCTGGGATTTAGGGAGTCTCTGGGATTTAGGGGGTCTCTGGGATTTAGGGGTCCCTGGGATTTAGGGAGTCTCTGGGATTTAGGGGTCCCTGGGATTTAGGGGTCCCTGGGATTTAGGGGGTCTCTGTTTCCCGTGCCTCTCTCCGAAGGCTCCCTCAGAGCCAGGCTGGATCACCAGCACAAAGGAAGTGGAGGAGTGAATTCCCCCAGTGCTGAGTCGGGTGCTGGGGGTCGGGATGAAGAGATAATGTCACTCTCCAGCAGGACACTGGCGAGACCCACGAATCCAATTAGTGCTTTCCCTCTTTATTTGCTTCTTTATGGCATTATCTTCCCCCAGCAGGAACGGGGGCCTCCCTGGTTCCTGCTGCTAATGGGGCATGAGCTGGCATCTGATGGGGGGAGATTGATGCTGAGGGGCTGGAAATCAGCAGCTCCAGCTGCCAGGGAGGACCTGGGATGCTCGGTGCCACAGCCTGGCTCCCCTGCCTCCCTGTCCTGCTCGGCTCCTGCAGAGATTACTGTCACTTGTGCTGTGGGAGATGTGTTAAATGATGGCTGTTAACAGCCCTTGGCACGACCCGCTGTCCTCAGAGCTTTGCTGTTCCCCTGGTCCTTACACTCCCAAAGCTTTTTGCTCTCCGCAGGCTCGGCAGCCGCGGTGCTTCCCGCAGCGCCTCCCCCTCGGCTCCCACCTCGCTGCCCGTGGATATTTGTCACAGGCACTGATTTTCTCAGTTGATCTGAGCTGGCTGGTTCCCTGCCCCCAGGTCTTCTTCCGGGGGCACACTAAAAACCAAAGGCTGGTGAAGCTTTCCATCCATTTCTCTTACAAAAATTCCTGCTTCGTGTTGGAATTGGATCGTTTCTCTCTGCCACCGGTCAGAGTGGGCTGGGGGGATCTGGGGATGTGTGGGGCTTGGTGCCAGGACAGGTGGGATGATGTGGTCCCTCACTGGGCAGGGGTCCAGCCTGTCCCCATCTCCACAGGGACCTTGGAAGTGGCACCGTCCTGCCAGCCCCGGGAGCCCGGTGTCCCTCGGTGCTCACCCCCGTGATGAGGATGAGGCACAAGCGATGGCAGGGCTCGTCCTTCCTGCCAGCACTGAATTGTAACAAGAGGAGCTTGTCTTATCCTTCCTCCCATCCCGCTGTCCCTCTCCTCCGCTCCCTGTGACAATCCCGCAGTGTTCCTGTCCGGGAGGATCCTGGCAGGCATCGAGCTCAAGGACGGAGGCACGTGCCTGTGCCGGGGCTGCTCCGGCCCCTCGGAGCATTGGGATGGCACAGGGGGGCTCAGGGTGAGCCCCCCATCATCCCTGACCCCTCTGTGGGGCAGGGGACAGCTGGGGAGTGAGGCAGGGCTGTCACAGCTCCCCTTGGACCGGCTGTGCTGCGTGGCAGATCCTTGACCTCCGGGGACTTTGTGATCCTGTGGGTTTTCTCAACCAGATTCCAGCCTCCACGTGTTTCCCCAGACAATGTCCTTGTTTGTTTGGAGTTGGGCTTCCAAGGAATTTCAGAGCCAAACAAAGCACTAAAAAATAATAATTAAAATCTGTTGCTGGGCTCTTGTGCTGCTGCTTCTCGTGTCCCAGCCAGAGCCCTCTGCTCCCCCAGCTCTCCAAGCTTATCCTGCTGGCCTTGTCCCTCCATCCTGGGGCCGTTGGTCAGGGATCACATCCTTGAGCAATCCTCATTGCTCAGCCACGGTCCCGGGGCTGGGACAGCGAGGGAAGCAGCTGTGGCAGGGGATTTGTGCCTCCTTCCATCAGATTTGTGTTCCAGTCCCCTAGAGGTGACACCAGGAGGTGGGAACAGCTCCCTGGAGCGTGCACAGAGGCCAGGACCATCCTCTGGAGGCCACCTTTAGCTGGCAGCAGCCCAAGGCCGTGCCGGTCAGCCCTGGCAGCACAGCGGCGATGACAGCGGTGTTAAATCCCCGTCTCCGGTGCGCTGTGATCGGGTGACACTCGGCTTCCAGGGGAAGGCAGGAGTCCTTTGCTTGGACTGTGGAAAAATACTGGGGAATGTGTCAGGAGCCAGGGCACTGGGCTTCCCCGTGGCTCTTGGGGTGGCTCCCCTCTCCCCTCCCCTCCCCTCTCCTCCCCTTCTCATGCTCTTTCGCTTTCTTTTTCCACTTTTCCGTGGTTTTTTGCATGGTCAGAACTGGGAACTTGGTGATGCCAGGGAATGCATTTATTGCACTGGAGCCAGCACTGTTTCATCCCAGCTCTGGTGCTGCTCTTTCCCAGTCCCAGCACTGCTCTCCCAGTTCAGCACTGCTCCATCCCAGTTCAGCACTGCTCCTTCCCAGTCCAGCACTGCTCCATCCCAGTTCAGCACTGCTCCTTCCCAGTCCAGCACTGCTCTCCCAGTCCAGCACTGCTCCATCCCAGTCCCAGCACTGCTCCTTCCCAGTTCAGCACTGCTCCATCCCAGTCCAGCACTGCTCCATCCCAGTCCAGCACTGCTCCTTCCCAGTCCAGCACTGCTCCATCCCAGTCCAGCACTGCTCCATCCCAGTTCAGCACTGCTCCATCCCAGTCCAGCACTGCTCCTTCCCAGTCCAGCACTGCTCCATCCCAGTCCAGCACTGCTCCATCCCAGTCCAGCCCTTCTCTTTCCCAGTTCAGCACTGCTCCATCCCAGTCCAGCACTGCTCTCCCAGTCCAGCACTGCTCCTTCCCAGTCCCAGCACTGCTCCATCCCAGTCCAGCACTGCTCCATCCCAGTCCAGCACTGCTCCATCCCAGTCCCAGCACTGCTCTCCCAGTCCAGCACTGCTCCATCCCAGTCCCAGCACTGCTCCATCCCAGTTCAGCACTGCTCCATCCCAGTTCAGCACTGCTCTATCCCAATCCCAGCACTGCTCCATCCCAGTCCCAGCACTGCTCCATCCCAGTCCCAGCACTGCTCCTTCCCAGTCCAGCACTGCTCCATCCCAGTCCAGCACTGCTCCATCCCAGTTCAGCACTGCTCCTTCCCAGTCCAGCACTGCTCCATCCCAGTTCAGCACTGCTCCATCCCAGTCCCAGCACTGCTCCATCCCAGTCCAGTCCTGCTCTTTCCCAGTTCAGCACTGCTCCATCCCAGTCCAGCACTGCTCCATCCCAGTCCAGCACTGCTCCATCCCAGTCCAGCACTGCTCCATCCCAGTCAGAGCAGGCAGGAATTCTGCAGCTCAGCAGGATCCATGTGTGGCTGCTGAGAAAAGGCTGCAGAGGTGCAATGATTTATTATTTCTCAGTTTAAGGTTTGTTGTTTTCCTTTATAAAACAAGCCCCCGGGAAGGGGTTTGAAATATCAGGACATTTGATCCCGAGTGCATTATAAACCCTAAATGCCAGCAATCTGGCCACCATTAAAACACCTTCCTGGGCAGCATCAATCCCAGCCCGCCCGGCTCGGGGGGTGTTTTCATTGACTCCATTTCAGTGTCACTCGCAGTGTCCTGTCCCGGTGCCAGCGGGCACAGGAGCTGTGGGCTCTGGGACAGATTGATTTCAGGGCCATGTTGCTCTGCAGAGGAATCCAAGTACATTTCTTCCCCCACTTTGCATGGAAAGCTATTTTTCTTCCTTGCTGCCTCATCCTGGCCAAGAAAGAGGCTCCGACGTGAACTCACTTGGCAGGAGAGCGGGATGATTGGTAACTTCATCTCCTGGTTCCTTTCTGTTGGTTTTTTTTTTTTAACTGTTTATGGCTGTTCTTGTTGCAGCGAGGAAGGGAAGTGGGAGCTGGGGGAGAGCAGGGGATAAAGGGGAGCAGGGGATAAAGGGGAGCAGGACATGGGGGGAAACGGGGGTAGGGGAGAGCAGGGACCAGGATGGAGGGGAGCAGGGACTGGAGGGGAGCAGGGGTTGGACAGAGCAGGGAATGGGGAGAGCAGGGGATGGATGGGAGCAGGGGTTGGACAGAGCAGGGAATGGGGAGAGCAGGGGATGGATGGATGAGAGCAGGGAATGGGGAGAGCAGGGACTGGATGGGAGCAGAGGTTGGACAGAACAGGGACCAAACAGGAAAGCAGGGATTGGGTGGATGCAGGGGATGAAGGAGAGCAGGAGCTGGAGGGAGCAGGGGATAGAGGGAACAGGAGCTGGGGGCCATGTCTGGAGCCATGCACACACACCAGCTCATTGTGTGACATCACGATGGTGATTTTAATCAGTTAATGAAGATCTGACAGTCAGGACCCTCCTGTGGCTCTGCCCAGCACCTCTGACTCCCCTTACCTGGTGTTTCCCCTCATAGGGAACAGAAATAAATCCCCCAAGGGGGCTGAGAGCCCCCCTGACCAGGCTGTGGTGGCAGGGGTGAGCTGCATTCCCACATTGCTGGAGACAAAGGGTGACATCAATGTCCTGAGGCATCAGGATGCTCCTGCCCAGGGATGGGTTTGATTTCACACAGACCTGAGGGTGCCCCAGCACACATCTGTCTGTCCCAGCACACATCTGTGTGTCTGTCCTGCACTGCCTCATGCCAGGCTCTCTGCAGGAGCCCCTCAGGACCCTTCCTGCCCATGCTGGCCCCATTTCTGCTTTCTCATCCCCTCTGCCCCCAGATCACCCCAGTGCCGGTGCCCGGGTTCCTGTCGAGCCTGTGTCTCTCTCCTCTCACCCAGAAGGAAGCCAAGTGCCCCGTCCCTCCCTCGGCCTCTGTGGAATATTTGTGCCCATGGAATGGTCTCATTAAGGCAGAGTAATTAGTGGTCCCTTGGCTGCCCTCCACACAGCCTGGAGCTTGTTCCATCCCTGTTCCTGCTCTTCCCACCTCCGGTGCCTCCGCCAGGCTCTGCAGGGATGCTGCAGGGTTGAGCCAGGACATGGGGAGGAGTGAAAGTTTGGGGTGTCCTCACCCTGGGGAGCTGGAGGTGGTGACAGTGAGGGGCTGGAGAGGTGCCAGTGACTGCTTGGACACAGTTCCCTGTTCAGATGCAGCTGTGGTGCTGCACTGGGGCAGAAGAGGAGGCAAATTTGGGATGTCCCCACCCTGGGGAGCTGGAGATGGTGACAGTGAGGGGCTGGGGAGGTGCTGGTGATCCCTTGGACACGGTTCCCTGTTCAGATGCAGCTGTGGTGCTGCACTGGGGCAGAAGAGGAGGCAAGTTTGGGGGACAGTGAGGGGCTGGAGAGGTGCCAGTGACAGCTTGGACACAGTTCCCTGTTCAGATGCAGCCGTGGTGCTGCACTGGGGATCCCAGGGCTCCCTGCAGAAGGGCAGTGCTCCAGCATCTGCCATTCCCCAGCCTGTCCCCAGGCTGGGATGTCCCTCCATGGGGGCTGCCGTGTCACCCCCGAGGAACGTTTGGCTTGTGCAGGGCGGGCGTGAATGCGCTCAGAGCCTCGGGATCCATCCCAGAGCCGAGTCAGACGTCCTGGCCGTGGGCCACCGCCTTCCACCCAGCGGTTCCTCCTCGCAGCGAAACATCTCAGCAGAGAGAGGGGGGGGTGAATTTATTTATTTTTGAGCCTGGTTTGCTGAGGGAACGAGGCTGACGTGACGGCTGTGGCCGTGTGTGGTGGTGGCCGTCCTCTCCTGCCCTGCTCAGACACAAGGAGTTGGCTGTTCCTGGGAGCAGGGGGGCCGTGCTGGACCCTCAGGGCCGCGGGGTGTCTGTCCGGCCGTCCTGTGCCCTTTGGGGCGGGAGTTTGTCTTTGTGCTCGTCCTGTTAACATACTTCTAATTAAGGAAAATTGTCCCCAGGAGCAGTGTTTATCCACAGAGCGCGGTGCCGTCACAGAGACGGTCTTGTTCTCCCGGGGAGAGGATGTCTGTAGAGGGAAGAGACAGAAATTCCTCCAGATTATGGTATTATGTAAATGTATCAAACGGATCATTCCCTATAAAAAGGAAAGTAGGAAACCGATGTATTTGAGCAGCCCTGGGGACCGCATTCCTGACGAGCCTCCGTTCCTGCACCGCCGGCGTTTCTGAGCCGAAACATTCGGCGACTTTTCCAAGCTGTTTTTGCGCCGAGGCCGCGTGCCGGCGGCTCCGGGCGCCTGGGGGGCTCGTAGGGCGGCCACCAGGGCCTCTCGCTGGGTGGCAAGCTGGCCACAAGCCCTGCTCGCCCCACGGGGTGAGTTGTGCCTGGAGCAGGGGATGGACGCGGTGTCTGCTGCTCTCCGGAGGGATCTCCGTGGATGGGCAGCTCTGATGTGAAGCACGGACTCCACGGCTCTCCCAGTGCCTCGCTGGGGTTTGTGTCAGGGCTGCTTCACCCTGGGGAAGCGAGAATTGGCTGTTGCAGTAGATGTGCGATGTGGACATGGATATTCTTTATTTATTCTTTATTTCGTTATTATTTTTTATTTAAAGGCAGATGTTGGCAGCGGAGGTCGCTCCATCTCTGTCCTCTGTCACACGTGCTGGGGCAAGGGGGGAAATGCTCCTCAGCAGAACGGGAACAAGGATTTGGTGTCAGAGCTCTGTGCCCAGGGTGTTTCTGGCTGCTTCAAGCAGAGCTGGGAGCTCTCCTGCCCACCATCCCTGTCCTGCTCTCCTGGGACTGCTCCCTTGAGGGGTAGCTGGCAAGTGGAGTTATTAAGTGGAATTATTAAGGTTGGAAAAGCCCTCTGAGACCCTCATTAACCCAGCACTGAAAGGTCATTGCTGAAACATGTCCCCAGGTGCCACATCCACACATTTCAGGAGGAATTTCTTCATGGAAAGGGTTGTCAGGCATTGGAAGGAGCTGCTTAGGGAGGTGCTGGAGTGCCCATCCCTGGAGGCGTCCGAGGAACAACTGGACGTGGCACTCAGGGCTTGGGTAGGGATCGGTCACAGGTTGGACTCGATGGTCCTGGAGGGTTTTTCCAACCTCAGGGATTCTGGAATTCAGGGATTTTTTTGCTGTGTTGGTTCCTGAGCTTGTTGAACCTCTGTGTTCAACCTCAACTGTGCAGGAGTGTGGACGAGCTGCTGAGCGGCTGCGTCCCCCTCGCAGCTGTTTGGGGACTGTCGAAATCCCTGGTTTAATCCGAGGGAAGATTGTGTGTTTCCTTCCTCCTCCTGTCAGGCCACAATTGATGTGTTTGCAGACTGCACAGCAACTGATTCATGCAGAGCAAAGTTATGTGCTGGGTCAGCAAAGCTCCTTCCCCAAAAAACCCACAGCCCTGCAGTGCCGCGCCGGGATGGGGTAAATCGGGTGGCCTGGGTTAAGGGAGGGAGAAGCTCGGGCTGCAGCTCCTGTGGGAAATGTGGGGTCCATGACCCACTTGTGGCAAAGTGGGACCATCCCACCTGGAGCTCTGGGGTGCCAGCAGAAGAAGGATGTGGCCAGAGGAGGCCACTGAGGTGCTCTGAGGGCTGGAGTAGCTCTGCCATGGAGTCAGGCTGGGAGAGCTGGGGGTGTTCAGCTGGGGCTGAGAAGGCTCCAGGGAGAGCTCAGAGCCTCTTCCAGTGCCTGAAGAGGCTCCAAGGAGAGCTCAGAGCCTCTTCCAGTGCTTGAAGAGGCTCCAGGAGAGGGACTTGGGACAGGGACCAGCAGGACATAGGGAATGGCTTCCCACTGACACAGAGCAGGGTTAGGTGGGATTTTGGGAAGAAATTCCTCTCTGTGAGGGTAGTGGGGCACTGGCACAGGGTGCCCAGAGGAGCTGTGGCTGCCCCAGCCCTGGAAGTGCCCAATCCAGGTTGGACAGGGCTTGGAGCAACCTGGGCTAGTGGAAGGTGTCCCTGCCCATGGCAGGGAAGTGAAATGGGATGAGCTTTAAGACCCCTTCTGACCCAAACCATTCCGGGATTCCGTGAAAAGGGAAAATCCAAGCGTGGTGTGACACACAGGATTTTGTGGCAGGGACCTCAGGAACAGCTCGGTCGGGATCACTCGGGCCGTGGCGGGTGTGAAACCAGGAAACATCTGTGCGGGTGGGTTTTGGGGTTTGCTGAAGTTGCCAACCCACCCTTGTTGAGCAACTCTGATGAAGTTCTCGGTGCTCCTTCATCCTTCATCCTGTCTCCATCTGCCCCCTGTGCTGGCAAGGCCACCTCTCCCCCCCCAGTGGGGCTGGATCTCGTCCCCGTGAGGTTTTTTGGCTGCCTCCCCCAGGAAGAGCCTTGGAAAGCCGACATTCCCCGCTCTGCCCCCACCAGCTCCCTTCCAAACGCTCTCAAATAAATAAACCTTGGGAAATGAGCTCGGCGTGTCGCAATCGCCCGCAACGCCCCGCCGAGGTTGAGCAAGGAGGAGGATTGATTCCAGGATGGGAATTGGTGGGGAGAGGCACCCGTGGGGGGCTCTGGGAGGGAGGGGGGGTGGTCTCTGCCCCTCGGATTCTCCATGGAAATCATCTACCACCCCTCCAGGGCACAGGTTCATCCCTGCTGCTCCCCTCAGATGGGTCCAAGGTGTGTTTTCATGGCCAGGGGTGGCTGTGGCACCATCCCTGGGCACCCGTTCTGGGTGGGGGACCCAGGGGGAGACTCTGAGCCCCCCACCCCTCCTCTCTCCAAAGACTGAGAAGGAGGAGGGGGTAAAGTTTCTGCAGGCCAATGCCAGGGGTTAAAAATAGACATTTTCTAAATTAGCCTCCACCAGAGGTTCAAGAGGAAATCCAGGTTTAGCTGAGGCTACAAGAAAGAGCTGAAAATAATAATAATAGTAATAATAACAACAACAACAATAATGATAATAATAGTGATGATGATGATGATAACAATGATGACAATAATAATAATAATAATAAAAATAAAAAGTGATTCCTGCAAAGGAAAGGGGAGCATGTTGAGCAGGGAGAGAAGGAGCAAAGCTGGAAAACAAAAGCCTTTGAGGAGGGTAATGCTTTCCAGCTGCAAAAATACAGCCTGGGAGAGGAGCAAGTGCTTGCGTCACCCCCAGCCCCCTGCCCTGTGCTGCCCTGCTCGGAGCTGGGGCCCGTCCGGAGACCCCCGGCTGGACCAGGACCCTCTGCCCCCCTGGCTGTGGCAGGATGGGTGTGAGGGGAGTGTGGGGCTGGAAGTCTCTGGATTGTTTTGGCCGTTTTCCCTTTGGATTCCTCTTGGAGTGTTGGGCTGGACTCAGCTCCGGCTCGGAGGGATGCGGAGCGGCGGGAGAGCGACGGGAAAGGGGCGCTGGTGATGGGACAGGGAGGGTTGGACCCCCTCGAGGAGGAGAATCCGGGGGTCTGTGGCTGTGGGTGGGGGGCGAGGGCCCCTGAGCCGTTCTGCCAACGCTCCCCATCCGCCCCTGCTTGGATCGCTCCCCCGGTCCTGTGACTCTGACTCAGCCACGCAGGCGCCAGCCAAGACCTGCTTTTTTTGGGGAATTCTTGCACATCCCTTCGCTGAAGTGTTTCTCGCCCCGGCAGGGCCCTGCCGCCCCCTCCCCACGTCACAGGGGTGTTTGGGGATGCTGGCTGGGGAGCAGGGGAGGGCGGTGGGTGCTGGTTGTGACAGCAGGACTCAGTTTTGGGGGTAGAACGTGGCCCTTGGCGCCCCAGTGTACATTTTCAGGTGCTTTTTGCTCATCACAAACCCCTTTTACCCCAGGAGTTGGGGTGTGGGGTCGTGGCTGGAGCAGGAGCCCCACGAGCGCTGTGCCAGCCCCGGCGCGTTGGGCAGCGCGTTGGGAGCTCTGCGCCCAACTCGGTTTGGGGTTGATGCTCATTCCTTGGCTCGGGCTGTTTCCACTTGTTTTTATGAGCTGCCTCACGCCGGGTGGTGGCTGCAGCCTCACCCTTCCGGAGGGGGGTCACTGTCGGCACCACCGCCGGCCGCGTGTCCCCATCCCCGTCCCCAGGGCCGGGACACCCAGGGCTGGCCTGGGTAATTCAGGGATGGGGCTTGGGGTTTGTGCACCCCAAACTCTCTGTGTGCTCATCCCATGGCCTCATCCCAGCCCGGCAGCGTGGATGGACTTGGCCGCAGGGTGGGTGGGGGCATTGCAAAACCTCCTGGCTTGATTCATGTTTTCCCTCCCGAGCTCCTGTGTTGGTTAATAATTCAGTGGTGTCTGGCCCTGCTCCACTGGGGCAGTCTGGGTCTCACTGACCTTGGGGTCCTGGGGCTGGGGGGCTGCTGTGCCCCATCCCTGCTCCTCCAGCGCTCTCTGGGTCTCACTGACCTTGGGGTCCTGGGGTGGGGGGGCTGCTGTGCCCCATCCCTGCTCCTTCCCCCAGTGCTCTCTGTGTCCTCTGACCTCTGGCTCCTTCTGACCAGGGCTGCTGTGCCCATGTCCCTGCTCTGCCTTGGCTGTGCTGGCTGTGGGGCTGCAGTGTTGGGGATGTGGGGTCTTGGGGGGCACTAATCCAAAGGACAGCCCTCCAAAGCCCTTGGGCTCTCTGGGAGCTGCAGCCCCTCAGCCCAGCCTCTGGCCTGGCGGGCACAGGAGAGGCTGAGCAGCGCCGAGCACTGACCCGGTGGCGAGGCAGGAATTCAGGAGCGTTGGGTTTATCCGATTGAACAGGCTTTCACTGGTTTAATTAAATACTCACACGCTGCGTGCCAGGTGCTGTCTCTCACCTGCTCCAGGCCCCGGGGTTGGTCCCTGCAGCTCGGGATTAGCTCTGCTCCCACCTTGCCCAGCAGGATCTGCCCTTGGCCCCCCCAGCTGCCACGTGTCCCGTCCGGCTGCTGCTGCTGGAGCCCCTTCCCTGCTGCCTGCTCCCTTTTCCAGCACCCACCTTGCAGAGCTTCTCCTGCTATTCCTGGATGAACTCCCAGGGTTTCTGCAGGATGAACTCCCAGGGTTTCTGCAGGATGAACTCCCAGGGTTTCTGCAGGATGCTCTCCTGGTGTGCACACCAGACGCTCTCCTGGTTGTGTGTGATGTCTCTGGCTTGTCTGGGGGCAGCAAGTCCAGTCTCCCTGGGGAGCAGAGGATGGGTTGCCGTGGGTGCTGTGGGTGCCCTGTGGCTCCATCTGGGGTGACCAGGGCAGATCCTTGCAGCTCCCAGTGCGTTCATGGCCCCCATGGTCTCATTCCTTGGCTTGGTGTCGGTGTTTGTGATCCCGGGGGGCTCCTGGCTCTGTCCTTCCCTGCCTCACCCCCCTCCCTCCCTCCCTCTCCTTGCCCAGACGTGGAACAGATGGCCATCGACTGGCTCACGGGCAACTTCTACTTCGTGGATGACATTGATGACAGGATCTTTGTCTGCAACAAAAACGGGGACACCTGCGTCACGCTGCTGGACCTGGAGCTGTACAATCCCAAGGGAATTGCGCTGGACCCAGCCATGGGGTGAGTCCTGGGGGACAACTGACGAGGGTGGCCTGTCCCTCTGGGGTAGGAGGTGTTTCCTGTACCTCTGTGAGCCCCCTCTGCAGGGACACTTCCCACCCAGCCTGCCCTGGCAGCAGCTGTGCAGGGCTCAGTCCTTTGGGACACCCCCGGCTCAGCTTGGGATAAGCTGCTGCTTCCAGCTCGTGCCAGGCCGCGTGGTCACAGCTTTGCTCCAGCTTTTGGGAGCTGAGGTGGCTCCGAGCACAGCCCAGAGCAGCTCTCTCGTGCCCGTGTGCCCAGCCCCGAGGATGGGGATGGCAGGATGCTGAGTCATGGGAGCAGCTCAGGGCACACGTGGCAGCTGCCAGCCCCCGGGAGCTGGAAGCTGGTGTGGCTGAGGCCACGGTGGGTAGAGCAGAGAAACCACTAAAGAGGAAAATTCCTCCCTCACCAGCTGCTTTCCTGATGGGCACTTCCCTCCTGGCTCAGATGGAAAAAGCTGGTGTTATTGAGCAGAAAATCGGGAGTATTTCATATAAACAAACAAATAAGGCAGAGGATCCTGGAGAGAGACTCCAGGCTCGAGCAGGACTGCTGCAGACAGCCCCACAGGTGACTGAGTGAAGTCCCTTGTGCTCTGTGGTGGCCGTGCTGATCCCTGGCTCTGCTGTGCTGTGTTGGGAAGCTGGGCAGGACGGCTCTGGGATGCACAGGCAGCTGCCTCAGGTTGTGTTTGAACATGAACAACCCCACGTGCGGGCCTCTTGCAGTGACACCAACACATCTCCCAGGGGATCTGTGCCTGACCCCAGTCATCCCCGTGGGGATCCACACATCCATATCCTCCCTCTCCCAGAGCTCATCCTGGCTCTGAGCTCCCTCCTCTGCTCCTCTCTCACAGCAAGGTGTTCTTCACCGACTACGGGCAGATCCCCAAGGTGGAGCGCTGTGACATGGACGGGCAGAACCGCACCAAGCTGGTGGACAGCAAGATCGTCTTCCCTCACGGCATCACCTTGGACCTGGTGAACCGCCTGGTGTACTGGGCTGATGCCTACCTGGACTACATCGAGGTGGTGGACTATGAGGGCAAGAACAGGCACACCATCATCCAGGGCATCCTGGTGAGTGGGTTTGGGGGAGAGGGTTGGGATGGGAGCTCGGTGTCCTGTCTGCAGTGGTGGCTTTAGCAAAGTCCAGCAAGGAACGTGCTGAGCGTGGTCCTGCCAAGGATGACCTTGTGCCATTGGCAGATGAGACCCCTCTGTGGCCAGTGATGGCCAAGAGCCATTGGGTGGGATCAGGGGTTTTGCACATCTCAGAGCCCGGCTCTCACAACTCCTAAATCCCTTGTGGACGCCCACCTGGTACCTTCCAGATCGAACACCTGTACGGGCTGACCGTCTTCGAGAACTACCTGTACGCCACCAACTCGGACAACGCCAACGCCCAGCAGAAAACCAGCGTCATCCGCGTCAACCGCTTCAACAGCACCGAGTACCAGGTGGTGACACGCGTGGACAAGGGCGGAGCGCTGCACATCTACCACCAGCGGCGCCAGCCCACAGGTGGGAGCCTGGCTCGGGAATAACAGCTCCGAGCCCAGCTCGGGTGGGATTTCAGGGAGAATTTTCCCATGGAAAGGATGGTCAGCCATTGGAAGGGACAGCTGAGGGAGGTGGTGGAGTGCCCGTCCCTGGGGGTGTCCAAGGATGTGGCACTCAGTGCTCTGGTTGGGTTGATAAGGTGGGGATTGGTCACAGGTTGGGCTCGGTGATGTTGGAGGTGTTTTCCAACCTCAAGGATTCTGGGATTCCTGCTTCCCAGGCCTCTGGGAGCTGCTGAACATCCTGGGGTGCCCCCTTTTCCTGCTAGCGCTGCGTCTCTTCCTGTGAGAGCTGTGCCACGTGGCTGATGGATCATGGAGAGTACAGAGATGTGGGAGCAGATGGGGCATCTTAAAATATTAATGGTCCCTCTTACTCTCTGTCCCCACTGCCAGCACATTCACCTGGTGCTTCCAAGCACCGAGGAATTTCCAGGGAATTGAAAGGCTCCAGTGCTGCACCGACCCATCCCTGCATCCATCCCTGCATCCATCCCTGCATCCATCCCTGCATCCATCCCTGCATCCATCCCTGCCTCCCCAGCACCTTCTGCAGTTAACCAATTTACTCCTTTAAAATCCTCTCAGTGTCTGCAGCCTGCTCGGCATTTTCCAGAATATAAAATTAATCAGGAGATTTCTAAGCAGGGAAGGAGTGTGATTAAGGGGCTCTGCGGGTGGTGCTGGCTGTCCCCGCTCCCGAGGCTTGTCCTGCCGGCGCAGCAGGATGGGGCAGTGTGGCCGTGTGGCTGTGGTGGTGTGCTGGGACATGCTGGCTTCTTCTCTTCCCGTGGGAAAGTCCTTTCCCATCTCTGTGCTGTCCTGTGCTGTGCTCAGCTCTTCCCTGATCGGTCGGGAGCTCCTGGCAGGAATGAACCCCCAAAAGGCCAGGGGGGACCCATGAGGGCATCCCCACGTCCCCGTGGTTGCAGCTCTGTGTCCCTGTCAGCCCCGTGTCCCCGTCCCCCCATGTCCCCGTCCCCACCGTGTCCCTGTGCCCCCTGTGGCCCCGTCTCCACCTTGTCCCTGTCCCCCCCATGTCTCTGTCTGCCCCAGTGCCCCTGTCCCCCCCCGTCCCTGTCTCCCCCAGTGCCCCTGTCCCCCCCATGTCCCCCCCCGTGTCCCCATCCCCGCTGTGTCCCCATCCCCACTGTGTCCCCGTCCCCCTCTGTCCCTGTCCCCGCCCCGTCCCTGTCCCCCCCCGTTTCCCTGTCTCCCCCATGTCCCTGTCCCCCCCCGTGTCCCCATCCCCACTGTGTCCCTGTCCCCTCCATGTCCCCCCCGTGTCCCTGGCTGCTGCAGCCCCTCTCTGTGTTGCAGTGCGGAGCCACGCGTGCGAGCCGGATCAGTTTGGGAAGCCGGGAGGCTGCTCGGACATCTGCCTGCTCGGGAACAGCCACAAGAGCCGCACGTGCCGCTGCCGCTCCGGGTTCAGCCTGGGCAGCGACGGGAAATCCTGCAAGAGTGAGCGCTGCCCTTCCTGGGGGCACGTGGGGGGCGAGGGGCTGGAGCCACGGGCTCTGCGCTGGGGCTGCTCATTGCTGTGAGCCCACAACAGCCCCAGTGCTGTGTGTCATCCCCATGGCACTGCCCCATGGCACTGCCCCACTGCACTGTCCCCATGGCACTGCCCCATGGCACTGCCCCATGGCACTGTCCCCATGGCACTGCCCCATGGCACTGCCCCATGGCACTGTCCCCATTGCACTGTCCCCATGGCACTGCCCCCATGGCACTGCTCCCATGGCACTGTCCCCATGGCACTGCCCCATGGCACTGTCCCCATGGCACTGCCCCATGGCACTGTCCCCATGGCACTGCTCCCATGGCACTGCCCCATGGCACTGCCCCATGGCACTGTCCCCATGGCACTGCCCCATGGCACTGTCCCCATGGCACTGCCCCATGGCACTGCCCCATGGCACTGCTCCCATGGCACTGTCCCCATGGCACTGCCCCATGGCACTGTCCCCATGGCACTGCCCCATGGCACTGCCCCATGGCACTGTCCCCATGGCACTGCCCCATGGCACTGTCCCACTGCACTGCCCCCATGGCACTGCCCCCATGGCACTGTCCCCATGGCACTGTCCCCATGGCACTGCCCCATGGCACTGTCCCCATGGCACTGCTCCCATGGCACTGTCCCCATTGCACTGTCCCCATGGCACTGTCCCATGGCACTGCCCCATGGCACTGTCCCCATGGCACTGCCCCATGGCACTGCCCCTGTGGCACTGCTCGCATGGCACTGTCCCATGGCACTGCCCCATGGCACTGCCCCCATGGCACTGCCCCATGGCACTGTCCCTGTGTCATTGTCCCCATAGCACTGCCCCATAGCATTGTCCCCATGGCACTGCCCCCATGGCACTGTCCCCATGGCACTGTCCCCATGGCACTGCCCCTGTGGCACTGCCCCTGTGTCATTGTCCCCATAGCACTGCCCCATGGCACTGCCCCATGGCACTGCCCCACTGCACTGTCCCCATTGCACTGTCCCCATGGCACTGTCCCCATGGCACTGCTCCCATGGCACTGCCCCACTGCACTGTCCCCATGGCACTGTCCCCATGGCACTGTCCCATGGCACTGCCCCATGGCACTGCCCCTGTGGCACTGCTCGCATGGCACTGTCCCCATGGCACTGTCCCCATGGCACTGTCCCTGTGTCATTGTCCCCATGGCACTGCCCCATGGCACTGCCCCAGCCCTGCTGGTGGCCACAGCTGTCCCTGTCTCTGCACAGAGCCCGAGCACGAGCTGTTCCTGGTGTACGGGAAGGGGCGTCCCGGCATCATCCGAGGGATGGACATGGGTGCCAAGGTGCCGGATGAGCACATGATCCCCATCGAGAACCTCATGAACCCCCGGGCCCTGGACTTCCACGCTGAGACCGGCTTCATCTACTTCGCCGACACCACCAGCTACCTCATCGGGCGCCAGAAGATTGACGGCACGGAGCGAGAGACCATCCTGAAGGACGGTGCGTGGCCGGGGGGCCTGGCCTGTGCCCCTGGGGCCGGGTGTCCATCATCCCCATCGCTCTGGGTCAGGATCAGGCACCGTTTGGGGCTGTTGCTGCTGGCTGCTGACAAGCCCACTCTGCTTTTCCCTCAAAGGCATCCACAATGTGGAGGGGATCGCCGTGGACTGGATGGGGAACAACCTGTACTGGACGGATGACGGCCCCAAGAAGACCATCAGTGTGGCACGGCTGGAAAAGGCTGCCCAGACACGGAAGACGCTGATCGAGGGGAAGATGACGCATCCCCGCGCCATCGTGGTGGATCCCCTGAACGGGTGCGGGTGCCTGGGTGGGCAGGGCTGGCTGGCAGGGCCACAGCCACAAGGACGTGGCTGGGTTTTGTCACGAGCTGTGGTGGCCAGGCCAGGGCTCAGCTCAGTGTCTGTGGCAGGTGGATGTACTGGACAGACTGGGAGGAGGATCCCAAGGACAGCAAGAGGGGCAAGATCGAGAGGGCCTGGATGGATGGTTCCAACCGCAACATCTTCATCACCTCCAAGACTGTCCTGTGGCCCAACGGGCTGAGCCTGGACATCCCAGCCAAGATCCTGTACTGGGTGGATGCTTTCTACGACCGCATCGAGATGGTTTATCTCAATGGCACCGAGCGGAAGGTGAGTGGGGGTCCCGTGGCCCTGGGACACTGATCACCCACTGCACTGGGGCAGCCGAGCTGTGGCCTCTCTCCTGTCCCTGTCCCTGTCCCTGTCCCTGTCCCTGTCCCTGTCCCTGTCCCTGTCCCTGTCCCTGTCTCAGTCTCATCCCTGTCCCTGTCCCTGTCCCTGTCCCTGTCCCTGTCCCTGTCCCTGTCCCTGTCCCCAAGTTCCCATCCCAGCTAACGGAGCCTCTCCTCCCCACACCCGCAGATCGTGTATGAGGGCCCGGAGCTGAACCACGCCTTTGGGCTGTGCCACTACAGCAACTTTCTGTTCTGGACCGAGTACCGCAGCGGCAGCATCTACCGGCTGGACCAGGCCTCCAAGGCCGTGAGCCTGCTCCGCAACGAGCGCCCGCCCATCTTCGAGATCCGCATGTACGACGCGCAGCAGCAGCAAGGTGCGAGGGCACGAGGGGCTGGCCTTGGAGGGATGGGTCTGAGCTGCCTGAGCAGCCCCCTACCTCTTTTTGCTTCCTTTTACTGTCCCTGTGCTCCTTGGTTTTCTTCTCTGTTGCTCGTGTCCTGCCCTTCCAGCCTTCACTCTTTTTCCTACCCGAATTCCGTCGGGCTCTGTGTCCCCTCGGGGGTCCCTGTGGCCTCACCTGGGGGCTCCAGCTGGCTTCCAAGTGTGGCTGCTGTTGAGGGAGTCCAGGGGGCTGGGGGTTCGCAGCACCCCCGCGGGTCTGGAGGGGTCTCTGGGCACTGAGGTGCCATCTCTTCACCCCTTTGCCTCTGCAGTGGGCTCCAACAAATGCCGTGTCAACAACGGGGGCTGCAGCAGCCTGTGCCTGGCCACCCCCCGGGGCCGTCAGTGCGCCTGTGCCGAGGACCAGATCCTGGGGCTGGACTCTGTCACCTGCCAGGGTAGGCTGCCCTGGGAACCTCCTGGGGCCTCTCTTTCCCCATGGGAAGCTGCACTTGGTCACCTGGTTAAAATCCTTCCTGCGCTTTCCCTTTGGCAGCCAATCCATCCTACGTCCCCCCGCCGCAGTGCCAGCCCGGGGAGTTCGCCTGCAAGAACAACCGCTGCATCCAGGAGCGCTGGAAATGCGACGGGGACAACGACTGCCTGGACAACAGTGATGAAGCCCCCGAGCTCTGCCGTGCGTGACCCCTCCTGCACTGTGGGATTTGGGCTAAGGCTCTCCCAGATGTGGGGGCAGTGGTTGAGGCAGGGTGGGGTAGCCAGGACCCCTCTGTCCCCTCTCCAACTTGAGGAGAGGAGGAGGTACAGGAGGAAAATGTTGAGATTCTGATCTCGAGTTTGAGGCTCCAGCCCTTTTCTGTCCCGGTTTTTCTCTTTGTTGGACATAGAGGAGGGATGGGGTGGGATGAGGAGCAGGTCCTGAGTGTGGTTTCCCCCCCCAGACCAGCACACCTGCCCTTCGGACCGCTTCAAGTGCAAGAACAACCGCTGCATCCCCAACCGCTGGCTCTGCGACGGGGACAACGACTGTGGGAACAACGAGGACGAGTCCAACTCCACCTGCTCAGGTGAGGACCCTGCCTTGTCCTCAAGGGAGTTACGGGAGAGCTCACGTTGAGCCACAGCCTGAGGTTTTGGAGTCTCATGTGTGCCTTGGCTGCAGCGTGAGGTTTTGGGGTCTCACGTGTGCCTGCACCTTGGCTTTGCTCCTGGACCTCGCAGGAGCCAGGGGATTGTCCCCCACCTTCCCCTGGCAAAACAAGGTACCACTAACACTCCATCTGTCCCTCCTGGCCAGCCCGGACCTGCTCCCCCAACCAGTTCTCCTGCGCCAGCGGCCGCTGCATCCCCATCTCCTGGACGTGTGACCTGGACGACGACTGCGGGGACCGCTCTGACGAGTCTGCCTCGTGTGGTGAGCTGGGACTGGGAGCACTGGGGGCACTGGGAGCGTGGGGTGCTCCCCGGGGCTCTGAGGGTTGGGGTGCACACGAGGTGCTGACGGTGCCTCTGCCTCCTCCGCAGCCTACCCGACCTGCTTCCCCCTGACACAGTTCACCTGCAACAACGGGCGCTGCATCAACATCAACTGGCGCTGTGACAACGGTGAGGACCCGGCCCCGGGGTGCTCCCGAGGGGATGGCGAGACCCAAGGAGGGGGTGCAGCCTGGCAGGGACCCCATTTTGGCAGTTTGGGCCAGTTCTCAGCGTGTGCTGAAGGGCAGAACTCAGCCCCCAAGGGGAGCGGGCGTGAGCCAGAGCTGAGCCCATCCTGCAGCCCCCAGCTCTGTATTTCCCTTGGCTGTGCTGGGGCAGGGAGAGCTGCAGGAATAACCCAGCAGGGATTTTTCCAGACCTTGGCATCCTTTGCAAGGTTTCCAAAACCGTCCCCTGGTGCTGGAACCAAGTGTGGCATGGCCAGAGCTGCCAGCGGGGCTGAGCCAGCTCCTGCAGCCCCAGGGAAGGCAGGAGAGCTCTCCCAGCCAGTTCCCGTCTGTCCTTGGATCTTTCCAGGGCCAGGCCTGGGACAGAGGGTTTGCCCCAAGGTTGCTTTCCTTTCCCACAAGTTTATATCAGTCTTTGAGCTGCTCTGCCTTGTTAGGAATAATTAGTGTCTTCAGAGCAGGCGAGGCACTGGTGCCTGGCTGAGCAGAGCTGTGGGTGCAGGGCTCTCCTTGGAGTCTTCCCGAGCTCCCTTGGAGCTGGCCCTGCCAAGGGATGGTCCCTTCTCCTGGGATCCCCCACAGTGGCAGCCAGGCCGTGGAGCCCCTCATGCAGGGTTAGGGAGCTGCAGCACCACGAGGGTACCCCCACCCCTGCTGCCCCCCACTCCCCCAGCACCCTGTGCTCCCTCTGGTCTCGCCTCCCAGGCTGCCCGGTGCCTCTGTGTGTCCGTGTCCGTGTCCGTGTCCACGTCCCGGCGTCTCTGTGCCGCCCGCTGTGCGTGTGCCCTGTTTGTCACTGTGGTGTGTTGTGTTTGTCACCGTGCCCACGCTCCTGTCTGGTGGTTCTGTGTTTCAGAAAAAGATTGTGGGGATGGCTCTGACGAAAAGAACTGTCCAAAGCCTACCGGTTAGTGCATAGATCAACATGCACCAGACCCCCACCTGGCCCCCCGAGCCCCCAGACCTGCCCCCTCCAGAGGGCTGCGAGCCCTGGGGGCTCCGGACACTGGCAATGCCCCCTGTCCTCTCTGGCAACACCCCTGTGTCTCTGGCAACACCCCTGTGTCTCTGGCAATGCCCCTGGTGCCTGGGGTGATGCCCCTGGTGCCTGTGGTGATGCCCCTGGTGCCTGGGGTGATGCCCCTGGTGCCTGTGGTGATGCCCCTGGTGCCTCTGGTGATGCCCCTGGTGCCTGTGGTGATGCCCCTGGTGCCTGTGGTGATGCCCCTGGTGCCTGTGGTGATGCCCTTTCCCCTCCAGCAACGCCCCCTGTGTCTCTGGCAATGTCCCCCAGCTCCCCAGCAGCAGGAGGGATGTGCCAGGTGCCAGGGAGCCACTGTTGTCCCAGCTCACCGAGCAGAGCCACGCAGGAAGCTCCTCTTGGTGGGAGCCAGGAGAGGTCAAGGGTGCAGGTGCAGGAGCTGAGCTGCTGCTGAGGCCACGTGGCAGCTAGCAATGCCATTGTCCCCATCAGTGCCATTGTCCCCATCAGTGCCACTGTCCCCATCAGTGCCACTGTCCCCATCAGTGCCATTGTTCCCATCACTGCCACTGTCTCCATCAGTGCCACTGTCCCCATCAGTGCCACTGTCCCCATCAGTGCCATCATCCCCATCAGTGCCATCATCCCCATCAGTGCCACTGTCCCCATCAGTGCCATCATCCCCATCAGTGCCATTGTCTCCATCAGTGCCACTGTCCCCATCAGTGCCATCATCCCCATCAGTGCCATCATCCCCATCAGTGCCACTGTCCCCATCAGTGCCACTGTCCCCATCAGTGCCATCATCCCCATCAGTGCCATCATCCTCATCAGTGCCATTGTCTCCATCAGTGCCATCATCCCCATCAGTGCCACTGTCCCCATCAGTGCCACTGTCCCCATCAGTGCCATCATCCCCATCAGTGCCATCATCCTCATCAGTGCCATTGTCCCCATCAGTGCCATCATCCCCATCAGTGCCACTGTCCCCATCAGTGCCATCATCCCCATCAGTGCCATCATCCCCATCAGTGCCATTGTCTCCATCAGTGCCATCGTCCTTGTGCCCATCCTGAGGCACCAGGAAGAAACCCCCCTTGACCAGTCTCAGGTGGGGCATCCTCAGCAGAGCGCTGTGGTGGTGCCCAGGCCAGGCCCCTGTGCCAGGCAGGCAGAGGGGCTGCATTGCCAGTGTCCAGGTACCCTCAGACCAAACCTCTCCCTGCCCACAGCAGGCGTGGGGGTTTCCTCCAGACGATCCAACCCCCGCAATTGGCTGCCCCAGCCCCCCTCCCCATGGGTGCACCCCCAAAGGAGCGCCCGTCCCCCATCCCCGCTCCCCCCGGAGCGGAGCCCCCTGTGGTGCCAGGCACCCAGGGCCCCCCAGGTTCATGGCTGATCTATGCAGTTTCTGTGTTTCATTTTCTCTGTGTGCCGCTGGTGCTGTGGGGTGGGGGGGCCGGGGGTCTCCAGCCCATGGCGGGGGTCCCACCGCCGGCGCTGAGGGGCTGCAGTCACCCCACGTCCCGTCTGCCGGCGTGGTCTGTCCGGTGCCTGTTGTTCCCCGCTTCGAGGGGTCTCTGCTGTCCTCCCTCCTGCCAGCCCCTCCTGGCCGGGCCCCTGCTGACCCCCTGCCCGCCCCCCTTCCCTCTGCAGACAACGACTGCGGGGACAACAGCGACGAGGCCGGCTGCAGCCACTCCTGCTCCAGCAACCAGTTCAAGTGCAACAGCGGGCGCTGCATCCCCGTGCACTGGACCTGTGACGGGGACAACGACTGCGGCGACTACAGCGACGAGACCCACGCCAACTGCACCAACCAGGGTGAGCCCCAGCGCACGGGAGGGACCCCAAACCACAGGCATTGCCCAAAGAGCCAAACCCTGCCTCGGGCAGAGCCGCCCTGCTTCCAGACAGGGAATTCTGCAGCCTTCTCTGCCCACACTCGGTGCCCAGATCCCCTTCCCGTGCCTCTGGGTGCCTCCAGCTGTTTCCCTGCTGGCTGAGGGCCTGGTCCCTGCCCAGTCCTGGAGCCCCCCGGCTCTGTGGGGTGCAGGCAGTGAGCAGTGCCCTCCCCACAGCCACGCGCCCGCCCGGGGGCTGCCACACGGACGAGTTCCAGTGCCGGCTGGACGGGCTGTGCATCCCCATGCGCTGGCGCTGTGACGGGGACACGGACTGCATGGACTCCAGCGACGAGAAGAACTGCGAGGGGGTCACCCACGTCTGCGACCCCAATGTCAAATTTGGCTGCAAGGACTCGGGTGAGAGCAGGGGGGCAGGGGATCCCAGCTGGGGGTGCTGGACTGTCCTCGGTGCCGGGATAATGGGGAAACACCAGTGGCCAACCCGTGAACCATGATCCTGATGGATGGTGCCATCCTCAGATCCCTTCTCCTCTTCTCTGAGGAAGGGGCTGGGAGACACTTTGGTGGGTTGGGGACAAGGGTGGAGGGACACCAGTTATGGGACTGACCCTCTGAGCCCCCAGTGCCCCCCCAGGCCCTCCCTGACCTGTCCCGTCTGGACCAGCTCTGGTCCAACTTTTGGGGAGCCCTGAGCTACTCAAACACCCCCATTCCCACCGTGCGTGAGGTAACATCTGGAAATTCCTGGAATAACGTCCCTTCTGGTTCTGCTCTGCCCCCTTCCCTCCCCATCAGCCCGGTGCATCAGCAAGGCCTGGGTCTGTGACGGGGACAGCGACTGCGAGGACAACTCTGACGAGGAGAACTGCGAGTCCCTGGTGTGCAAACCCCCCTCGCACACCTGTGCCAACAACACCTCCATCTGCCTGCCCCCCGAGAAGCTCTGCGACGGCTCCGACGACTGCGGCGATGGCTCCGACGAGGGCGAGCTCTGCGGTGAGAGCGGGGTGGGGCGTGGGGACACGGGGTGACCCAGGAGTGGGGACATGGGGTGACCCGGGTGTGGGGACACAGGGTGACCTGGGAGTGGGACAAGGGGTGACCTGGGAGTGGGGACATGGGGTGACCCAGGAGTGGGGACATGAGGTGACCCGGGTGTGGGGACATGGGGTGACCCAGGAGTGGGGACATGGGGTGACCCGGGTGTGGGGACACAGGGTGACCCAGGAGTGGGGACATGGGGTGACCCGGGTGTGGGGACACAGGGTGACCTGGGAGTGGGACAAGGAGGTGACGAGCATGTCCTGTCCCCACAGACCAGTGTTCTCTCAACAACGGCGGCTGCAGCCACAACTGCACGGTGGCCCCTGGCGAGGGCATCGTGTGCTCCTGTCCCCTGGGCATGGAGCTGGGTGCTGACAACAAGACCTGCCAGATCCAGAGCTACTGTGCCAAGCACCTCAAGTGCAGCCAGAAGTGCGAGCAGGACAAGTACAATGTCAAGTGCTCCTGCTACGAGGGCTGGATGCTGGAGCCTGATGGCGAGAGCTGCCGCAGCCTGGGTGTGTTTTGGGGGGCTCCAGGGGCTGGTAGCAGCCCCCCAGCTGCTTCAGGGGGATTTGTCCTCTCGTGTGCTGAGGGATGTGGCTGGCTGCTGGTGGGATCTGCGTGCTGACGGTGTTGCTGGGGCTGGGTGCACCGTGCCCTGCCTTGTCCCTGCCCCTCTGACCCTGCCCTGCTTCCCCCAGACCCCTTCAAGCCGTTCATCATCTTCTCCAACCGCCACGAGATCCGGCGCATCGACCTGCACCGGGGGGACTACAGCGTGCTGGTGCCCGGGCTGCGCAACACCATCGCCCTGGACTTCCACCTCAACCAGAGCTCCCTGTACTGGACCGACGTGGTGGAGGACAAGATCTACAGGGGGAAGCTGCTGGAGAACGGGGGTGAGGAGCCTGGGGGTGGGGGGGCTGGTTGGAGGAAAAGCAGGGGTGCAGGTCTGGGGTCAGTGATTCTGTGGCACCCCACGGTGATGCGGCAGCTGAAGCCCACAGCCCTGATAGTGAGCCTGTTCTGCTCTCATTATGCAGTAGTTAATTAGCATTCCCAGCGCTTCCCTGCTGGTAATTGCAGCCCAGCAGCTGGGCACAGAGAGGACACCCTCCCTATCAGTGCTGCTCCTGCTGGAGCCCAGGGCCAGGACTAGGGATGGGGGGCTGACCCCTTGGGGTCCTGGGTCATGGATGGGTGCTGTGACCTTTGGGGTCTGATAATGGATAGGGGGTGCTGAGCCCTTTGGGGTCTGAGCATAGATGGGGGCTGAGCCCTTTGGGGTCTGAACTGTGGATGGGTGCTGAGCCCTTTGGGGTCTGATAATGGATAGGGGGTGCTGTGACCTTTGGGGTCTGGACCATGGACAGGGGTGGTTCAGGCTCTGTTTGAGGAGGACATGTCCCCCCACGATCAACCCCAGCTGAGCTGGGTGGAGCTGGTGAGGACACAGGGGTGGTGGTGCCGGGTGGGCTGGGGAAGGGGCACCAGCCTGAACCCTCACCTTGTGCCCCACAGCTCTGACCAGCTTTGAGGTGGTGATCCAGTACGGCCTGGCCACCCCCGAGGGACTGGCCGTGGACTGGATCGCTGGTAACATCTACTGGGTGGAGAGCAACCTGGACCAGATCGAGGTGGCCAAGCTGGATGGCACCATGAGGACCACGCTGCTGGCCGGGGACATCGAGCACCCCCGCGCCATCGCCCTGGACCCTCGCTACGGGTGAGACAGGAGGGGACAGCGCGGGATCTTGCGGGGGGACGAGGCCACGGTCTCCTGTCCTTGCTCACGGTCCCTCCTGGCAGGATCCTGTTCTGGACGGACTGGGACGCCAGCCTGCCCCGCATCGAGGCCGCCTCCATGAGCGGTGCGGGCCGACGCACCATCCACAAGGAGACGGGCTCGGGGGGGTGGCCCAACGGGCTCACTGTCGACTACCTGGAGAAGCGGATCCTCTGGATCGATGCCAGGTAGGGCCAGGACACCTCCCTGTGTCTCCCCATCTCTGTCCCTCCCACTTTGGATCTTCCCCGTGCTCCAGCGTTGTGCTGGGCTGGGAGCGAGAAGCCTTCACGCTCTGGGGTCTGTTGGCACGTGCCAACCTTGCTCTGGCTTTTCTCCTCCGTGGGTCCTGGTGTAAATCAGCGGCTGTCCCACAGCTGCTTGGACCCTGCTGGTTGTTGCTGTTGGGTTAAAGACCCCGTGGTGCCCCCTCCCCACCTCCCTCACCCTCATCTCCCCCTGGCACAGGTCGGATGCCATCTACTCGGCCCTGTACGATGGGACGGGGCACATCGAGGTGCTGCGGGGACACGAGTACCTGTCCCACCCCTTCGCTGTCACCCTGTACGGGGGGGAGGTGTACTGGACCGACTGGCGTACCAACACCTTGGCCAAGGCCAACAAGTGGACGGGGCACAACGTGACCGTGGTTCAGAGGACCAACACGCAGCCCTTTGACCTGCAGGTGTATCACCCCTCCCGGCAGCCCCTGGGTGAGTGCAGCTGCGGGGACGGGCTGGGGGCACCACGGAGGGTGGCACTGGCACTCGGTCTGCACCCACACCCACTCGGAGCAGCAGGTGGATGCTGCTGTCATCCCTGTGGCTGCCCCTTTTCCCCATCAGGCGATGAGGGTGATGCTCCATGGGGCAGGCAGGGTCTGGGGGGGATGCAGCTCTTGGGGCCGCCTGGGTGGGTGTCGCCAAAGGCTGGGATGTCACTGAGTCCTGTCCCCTTTGCAGCTCCTAATCCCTGCGAAGCCAACGGCGGCAAAGGGCCGTGTTCCCACCTCTGCCTCATCAACTACAACCGCACCTTGTCCTGTGCCTGCCCCCACCTCATGAAGCTGGACAAGGACAACACCACCTGCTATGGTAGGGGTCTGCCTGGGGAGCCGGGGGGATGAGCAGCTGCTCCGGAGCCGGATCCCACCGCTGCCCTTCTTCTCCTCCCAGAGTTTAAGAAGTTCCTGCTGTACGCGCGGCAGATGGAGATCCGGGGCGTGGACATCGACAACCCCTACTACAACTACATCATCTCCTTCACCGTGCCCGACATCGACAACGTCACCGTGGTGGACTACGACGCTCTGGAGCAGCGGATTTACTGGTCAGATGTCCGCACCCAGACCATCAAGAGAGCCTTCATCAACGGCACCGGCGTGGAGACCGTCGTCTCTGCAGGTTGGTGAGGGGATCATTGCTCCCACAACTGGGACCCCCAGCCCTCCAGAACCTTCAGCTCTCGGAGATTGGCCCTTCCTCTTCATCTGAGCATCATGGCAGCCCCGTCCTCACAGCTGACGAGCTCCCGTCTCCGTTCCCTTGCAGACCTGCCCAACGCTCACGGCCTCTCCGTGGATTGGGTTTCCAGAAACCTCTTCTGGACCAGCTACGACGCCAACAAGAAGCAGATCAACGTGGCCAGGCTGGACGGCTCCTTCAAGAACGCCGTGATCCAGGGGCTGGACAAGCCCCACTGCCTGGTGGTGCACCCGCTGCGGGGGTGAGTGCTGAGGGGAAGGAGGTGTGTGTGCAGGCATGGGTGTGTGTGTGTGTGACTGTGCACGTGTGTGACGGGGGAGAGAACGGGGCCTGTCCCTGTGTGTCACCATGTAGGAGCAGTGTCACAGCACGTGGGGCTGTGCTGTGTGTCCGTACACGCGCGTGCAAAGGGGAGCTGTGATAAATGTGCACCCACCAGGGTGTGCCAGTCCAGGTGTGCACGGGGCTTTGGCCACCCCAAGGTCTCCTTTGGTGGGACATGGGGCTGTGGGGCTGTGCCATGAGCAGGTAAGGGGCTCTGCAAGGTTGGGAGGGTGCAGGGGGATGCTGACACCGTGGCCCCTCACCCATTGTCCCCTCACCTTGCAGGAAGCTCTACTGGACAGATGGGGACAACATCAGTGTGGCCAACATGGATGGCAGCAACCGCACGCTGCTCTTCACCAACCAGAAGGGACCTGTTGGTACGGACCCCTCCATGGCCCCTGGGATCCCCCACCTCGCCTTGAGCTCCTGCAGAGCCTCGAGTCCCCACTCTGGCTCCTTGTGGGGGTGACACCTGTCCTGTGCTGGGTCACCATGACCATCCCATCCCATCCCATCCCATCCCATCCCATCCCATCCCATCCCATCCCATCCCATCCCATTATCCCATCCCATCCCATCCCATCCCATCCCATCCCATCATCCCATCCCATCCCACCTCCTGCTCTGTGCCGGTCCCTGTGTGCCACCAGCGTGGTGACATTCCTGTCCTTTCCAGGCCTGGCCATCGATTACCCGGAGAGCAAACTGTACTGGATCAGCTCTGGCAATGGCACCATCAACAGGTGTGACCTGGATGGCAGCAACCTGGAGGTGATCGAGTCCGTGCGGAGCCAGCTGAGCAAAGCCACCACCCTGGCCATCATGGGTGAGGGGGACACCTTTCCCCATCTCCTGGCCCTTCCCAAACTCTCCCAAACTCTCCTGCCCACCTCTCCCACCTCAGCTGGGGCAGGATGGGGTGGGGAACGCTGCCACACGCTGCTGCCTTCTCCTCGCAGGGGACAAGCTGTGGTGGGCTGACCAGGCCTCCGAGAGGATGGGCACCTGCAACAAGAAGGACGGGACGGAGGTGACGGTGCTGCGCAACAGCACCACGCTGGTGATGCACATGAAGGTGTACGATGAGAGCATCCAGCAAGGTCAGTGTGGAGTCCCACAGAGACCCCGTGGGGCTGGGCAGCTGCTCGGCGTCTCTGTGGTGGCCAGGTGGCTCCATCCCTGACCGCCTGGTCCTTGCCCTCGTGCCAAGTCTGGTGCAGGGCAGCCACGCCTCGTGTGGGTGCTGCCCTGGCTGCCCAAGCCCTGGTGGGTGCACCCTGGTCCCCAGAGCCCCTCACCCCCTTTTCTCTGCCACAGCTGGGACCAACCCCTGCAGCCAAAACAACGGGGACTGCTCGCAGCTGTGCCTCCCCACCTCGGAGACCTCCCGCTCCTGCATGTGCACCGCGGGATACAGCCTCAAGAGCGGGCAGCAGTCCTGTGAAGGTGTGTGCTTGTCCCTGTCCCCTCCCTGAGCCACCCCTCGGCACAGCCAGACCCCGTGGCCACCTTGGCCCTGCCTGTGGTCACCCCAGCTGGTGACCTCTCCCCACTGCTCTGTGTCCCACATCGCTGCGGGGGAACGCTGGGGACCAGCGGGGCTTGGGGGGCTTGGAGGGGTTGTGGGCTCAGGTGGCAGCAAGACCCTCGCATGGGCTGTCCCTGGTGAGCGTGGGGGCACTGCCTGGCCACCGAGGGCATCACTGGAGGAGGGGAGTGGGACAGCACAGTGGGACCTCCCCAGGGGGAGGTGGGATCCTCGCTGTGGGCAGCAGGTTTGGCTCTCCAGGAGCAGGGCCAGGCACAGCCCTCGCTCTGCAGATCCCCCGTCCCCACCGCGTTCGCCGCCGTCCCCCCGGGCGCTGCCAGGGCCTCTCAAAGGCTGTTTGTGTGCAAAGTGTTCCGGCTGGTTTTGGGGGGGTTGGCAGAGCTCTGCACCATCTGGGTCAGGACAGGGGCTGAATAACAAGTGCTGCCCTGACCTAGATGTGCCACGGAGCCTTTGCCAGCACGGGGTGGGGGTGGTGAGTGGTGGGAAGGGGCCTCGCTCGTGCCCCCCTGGAGCAGGGCAGGAGCCTGGAACGGGCTGTGCCAGGGGCTGCAGCCCCCAGGGAGGTCTGTGCTGGGCCTGCAGAACCCTGCCAGGCCCATGCTCCTCCCCTGTCACAGTTTTCCATGGTGGAGGCACAGCCTGTGGGTTTTGGGATGTGTCTGACTGTCCCTGCACCTCTGTCACAGGTGTTGGCTCCTTCCTCCTGTACTCGGTGCACGAGGGGATCCGGGGCATTCCCCTGGACCCCAATGACAAGTCGGACGCTCTCGTGCCGGTGTCAGGAACCTCCCTGGCTGTGGGAATCGACTTCCATGCAGGTGATGCAGGGCTGGGAACAGGATGGGGGTGCTGGGAACAGGACAGGGGACAGGGAGCATGAGGGGACCATCACCAGACCCCCCTTTGGCAGCGCTTTGCCCTGGAATGCCCCCTCGGCAGCGCTGGGTGACGGAACATTTCGAGGCCCCTGGGTTCAGGTTTTTACCATTCTGGAGTGACCAGAGGTGGTCACTGACTCATCCCCTCCTTGCCCCGCTCAGAGAACGACACGATTTACTGGGTGGACATGGGCCTGAGCACCATCAGTCGAGCCAAGCGGGACCAGACGTGGCGTGAGGACGTGGTGACCAACGGCATTGGGCGAGTGGAGGGCATCGCCGTGGACTGGATTGCTGGTGGGATGGGGCTCTGGAGCCGGGGGCAGCGGGGACAGCGGGGCTTGTGTGGGGGTTCACTGTCCCCTCTTGCAGGAAACATCTACTGGACGGACCAGGGCTTCGATGTCATCGAGGTGGCCAGGCTGAACGGGTCCTTCCGCTACGTGGTCATCTCGCAGGGGCTGGACAAGCCACGGGCCATCACGGTCCATCCAGAGAAGGGGTGAGACAGGCCCCAGAGATGGGCATCACCTGTGGGCGCAGGGCCAGAGCCCCACACCTCCTGGCAGAGCCGTGTGTGAGCACACAGCAGGAAGGGGCTCGCACGTCCCCTGCCACACCAAGGAGTCCAAGCCCTGGATTTAGCCTCCTTTCACTGGTGGGCTGAAACCTTGGGAATCTCTGGGACCTGGTGGATGCCAGCACCTCAGAAAATCCAAGTGGAGCTTCCTCAGAGCAGCTCCAGCTTTGGACAGAACCCCAGGGAGAGCAGAGGTGTTTGGATCTGGGGAGGGATGGAGATGCAGGGTCTGTGAGTGGGCAGGGTCTGGACTGAGGCCCCAGTGTAGGGGGACAAATGGGGTGGTGTCTGTCCTTTACTGGAATGGCCAGTGCTGCTCCTGGTGACATCCCTGTGGTGACATCCCTGTGGTGACATCCCTGTGGTGACATCCCTGCTGTCCCCTCAGGTACCTGTTCTGGACAGAGTGGGGGCAGTACCCGCGCATCGAGCGCTCGCGCCTGGACGGCACCGAGCGGATGGTGCTGGTCAACGTCAGCATCAGTTGGCCCAACGGGATTTCCGTGGACTACGAGGTACAGTTGGCATCTGGGAGGGTGGGTACCGCTCCCAAGGGTCCCTGTGCCCTGCTGGTGGGGACATGGTTGCCCTCCTTGGGGCTTCAGAGTCTCATGAGGGTTGTCCAGTGTGGTGTGAACCCCAGGACATCTTGCCAGAGGTGCTGAGGGGAGTGCTGCCCCCACAGCAACTGGGATGTTCTCTCATCCCCACAGGATGGGAAGCTGTACTGGTGTGATGCCCGGACAGACAAGATCGAACGGATCGACCTGGAGACGGGCGAGAACCGGGAGGTCGTCCTGTCCAGCAACAACATGGACATGTTCTCCGTGTCGGTCTTCGAGGAATACATTTACTGGAGCGATAGGTGCGGTGCCAAGGGGGCTGGGGGCTGTGTGGAGGGCATGGGGAGCTGGTGGGTGCCGTGGTGGGGAAGGATCCTGTGCTGGTCACTCGGTGACTCCGTCCTCCTTCAGGACTCACGCCAACGGCTCCATCAAAAGAGGCAACAAGGACAACGCCACCGAGTCGGTGTCGCTGCGGACCGGGATCGGCGTGCAGCTCAAGGACATCAAAGTCTTCAACCGGGCCCGGCAGAAGGGTAGGTCTGAGCATGGGGGCACCTCCTCGTGTGGGGAACGGGGATGGAAACAAACGGATCACTCTGTCCCTATCGGAGCCGTGCTTCGAGCCCGTTCCTTCCTCCGGGAGTGCCGAGTGCTGAAAGTGGCCGAGTGGGTGCATCCTCACCCAATCCCCCCTGTCCCCCCACCAGGCACCAACATCTGTGCCCAGAACAACGGCGGCTGCCAGCAGCTGTGCCTGTTCCGCGGCGGCGGGCAGAGGACGTGCGCCTGCGCCCACGGGATGCTGTCGGAGGACGGCGTGAGCTGCCGGGACTACGACGGGTACCTGCTCTACTCGGAGCGCACCATCCTCAAGAGCATCCACCTCTCGGACGAGAACAACCTCAACGCGCCCATCAAGCCCTTCGAGGACGCGGAGCACATGAAGAACGTCATCGCCCTGGCCTTCGATTACCGCTACGGCTCCAAGGGCAGCAACCGCATCTTCTACAGCGACATCCACTTCGGCAACATCCAGCAGATCAACGACGACGGCACGGGCCGCAAGACCATCGTGGAGAGTGAGTGCTGTGGGGTTCTCCCTTCTGTGCCTGCCCTCAGACCCGTCTCTCTCCCCACCACCTCCTCCTGCACTCCCTCTGTTGGTGCCCAAGGGGTTTTGGTGCGTTTGGAGGGGCAGTGGATCCAGGCTGAGCTGTGAGGTTTCTGAGGAGCCTCTGGAAGCGGGCACGGCACTGGGAGCAGCCTGCAGAGCTCGTTCTGGCACGGAGAGCGTGTCACGAGGCTTGGACTCTAGAAACAGGCGCTGCAGCAAAGTTGAGGTCGGCTCTGTGCTCACACTCAGTGCCCTCAGCCCTGACCCTCGGGGTGCCCAGCCCTGGCCTCACCTCCAGGCCTCACCTTGCACCTGGTTGGGTTTATTGGCACCTGCAGCAGCTTCAAAGAACCGCGGTTGCTGCTTCAGGAGCTCCCCGTGCTGCTAATGAAGGAATTCACAGCGGCACTCACGCTGCTGTATCCCTGGGAGGGGAGAGCACGGCCCAGCTCTCACAGCCGCCTCATTAAACCCTTTGCTGAGCGTTAATGAGTGGGGAGGATGGGGGCACAGTTCAAGTTCTCAGCTGGGAAGGGCTCCCTGGTCCCCACCAGGCTTTGCCTTGTCACTTTGTGCCCCAGGGGCTCAGCTGTCCCCTGGCAGAGGGAAACCTTTCCCTTCCCAGTGCTGCTGCTGTGGACCCAGAGCAATCTCTGGCTGGTGTGGAGTTTGGGAGCCAAATTCAGGTCCTTGGTGCACTGTAGGTGTGCATCCCTCAGCCTTCTTGTGGGTCATTCCAACAGAGCTCTACCCACGAGACTCCAGAGTCTCAGGGGTCTCTGCTCCCCACCCTGAGCACAGCCCCCAGCCCTGCTGAGTCCCTTCCCAGCAGCCAAGGTCTCCGAGGGATTTTTGGGCTGTAATTAAAAGCAAAAAACTTTTAATTTAATTAACTTCAACATCCTCAGTGTCAGGGCCATGCAGGGTGAGGCACAGCCTTGCAGGGGCCGGCTGTGACCTTTACTGTCCCCACAGACGTGGGCTCTGTGGAGGGGCTGGCGTACCACCGCGGCTGGGACACGCTGTACTGGACCAGCTACACCACCTCCACCATCACCCGCCACACCGTGGACCAGAGCCGCGTCGGGGCCTTTGAGAGGGAGACCGTGATCACCATGTCAGGGGACGACCACCCCCGGGCCTTCGTGCTGGACGAGTGCCAGAAGTGAGTGGACATTGAGGCTCCAGCCAGCCCCACCAGGGATCCACATGGTCCCAGTGGACATCGCGGGGAGGAAGCTCTGGATCCCAGCACAGAGAGGATTGGACCCCCAGGGAGGAAAGCCCACTCCCCACAAATCCTTCAGTGCCCCAAAGCAGCTCCAGACCCCCTGTCCCATCCCCATCCATGGGGTGCCACATTTCCCAGCTGGCTGCAGCAGCCTCATTCACCCCCTCCCCACTCTTTTTACGTGGGAATGACGTCCCACACATCCCCCAGTCTCTGGAAGCCCCCCAGCCGTGGAGGGATGGGCTGAGCCAGCCTGGATGTGGCCGAGCTGGGGCTCCAAAGGCGTCGTGTGTCCTTCCCTCTCTCCCAGCCTGATGTTCTGGACCAACTGGAATGAGCAGCACCCCAGCATCATGCGAGCCACCCTCTCCGGCGCCAACGTCCTCATCATCATCGACCAGGACATACGGACGCCCAACGGGTTGGCCATCGACCACAAGGCTGAGAAGATTTACTTCTCTGATGCCACCCTGGACAAGATCGAGCGCTGCGAATACGACGGCTCCAATCGCCATGTGAGTCTGAGGCTTGGAGATGGCGAGGAGGGTGTCCAGACGGGGGCTGGAGTGTGGTCAGAGGGAGGCAGAGCTGTTCCTGGGGCCGGGGAGGTCAGGGATCCCGCTCTGTGTCTGGGGGGCTGCGTCCCACAGCGGCTTCCTCCTGCTCCCAGTTTGTCCCTGAGAAGTGAGGCCATGGCTTCAAGCTACAGCAGAGGAGGTTCAGGTTGGACATGAGAAGGAATTTCTTTATGGAAAGGGTTGTCAGACATTGGAAGGGGCTGCCCAGGTTGGTGGTGGAGTCACCATCCCTGGAGGTGTCCAAGGAACTGCTGGACCTGGCACTGAGTGCTCTAGAGGGGGTTGGTCACAGCTTGGGGGTTGGTCACAGGTTGGATTTGATCTTGGAGATCTTTTCCAACCTCAGGGATTCTGTGAAGTGTCCATGGACAGGTTGGTGGGGCTTGGAGCAACCCTGGAAGATGTACCCACCCATGGCGGGGATGTGGGAACCGGATGAGTTTGAAGATCCTTTCCAGCCCAACCCATTCCATGATTCCGTGCCCCTCAGGTGATCCTGAAGTCGGAGCCTGTGCACCCCTTTGGCCTGGCCGTGTACGGGGATTACATCTTCTGGACAGACTGGGTGCGCCGGGCCGTGCAACGCGCCAACAAATACGTGGGCACCGACATGAAACTGCTGCGTGTGGACATCCCCCAGCAGCCCATGGGCATCATCGCCGTGGCCAACGACACCGACAGCTGTGAGGACTCTCTGGTGTCACTGCAGTGTCCCTGCCCTCTGCCCCTCTGCCCTGGCAGCAGGCCTGGGGAGGGGAGCTCATCCCACCATCCTTCATGGTCCTTCGGGAACCCATCCCACCTTCCTTCATGGTCCTTTGGGAACCCATTCCACCTTCCTTCATGGTCCTTTGGGAACCCATTCCACCTTCCTTCATGGTCCTTTGGGAACCCATTCCACTGCCCGTCATGGTCCTTTGGGAACCCATCCCGGTGCCCTTCCTGGCACTTCAGGAATCCATCCCACTGTCCTTCCCAGCCTTTTGGGAATCCATCCCACCATCCTTTCGTGGCTCTTTGGGAAGCCATCTCTCTGTCCATCCTGGCCCTTCGGGAATCCATCCCCCTGTCCTTCCTGGCCCTTTGGGAATCATCCAGTGGGTCCTTCCCAGCATGTTGCTCCCTCGTGTCTCTCACACCAGAGTTGTCCATCTCCAAACCCAGTGCAGGCTGATGACAGAGAGGATTTCCCCTGTCCCTGCTCTTCCCAGGGCATCTCCTTGTGAAATCCGGGGGGATCGGGCGCCTCCAGCCCCCTACACCCTCCATAGCCCCATGGGAAGAGCCTGGAGAGGGATCCCTACTTTTTGGCCCAGCAGGGAGGACGAGGAGCAGGGGCTGCTGTGTCCATCCCTGGTGTGACCGCTGTCCCTCTGTCCTAGGCGAGCTGTCCCCATGCCGGGTGAACAACGGCGGCTGCCAGGACCTGTGTCTGCTCACCCCCAAGGGCCACGTCAACTGCTCCTGCCGCGGGGAGCGGGTCCTGCAGGAGGATCTGACCTGCAAAGGTGAGGGGGGTGAGGAAAGGAAGGGGTGAGGCTGATCTCAGCCTGGCAGAGCTGACATTCCTGTGCTGTGTCCAGCTGTGAATTCCACCTGCAACGTGGACGAGTTTGAGTGTGGGAACGGCGACTGCATCGACTTCAGCCGCACCTGCGACGGCGTCGTGCACTGCAAGGACAAGTCGGACGAGAAGCAGTCCTACTGCAGTAAGGTTCCTCCTCTTGCTGCCTTGCTCACCCACACACGCACCCCAGCACCCCCAGACACCCTGCCCCAGCTGCCAGCTCCACTCAGACAATCGTGGAACGCTTTGGGTTGGAAGGGACCAAGCTCAGGGACTTCCCCTTTAAGGCAACCACACGAGGCAGGTGCCTCCCCACAGCCTTGCAAGGTCTGTCTGTCATTAATTAGTCCTAGAACCTCTTCAAATTTGACATTAAAACTTAAAGAGGATGGAGGCAAAATCTTAAGGGGATGGAAGTTGACAAAGGCAGGGTTCACGGCGCTCCAGTAAATCAATCCTTTTTCCTGTGTTTGTGGAATAATGGAATGGTTTGGCTTGGGATGGACCTTAAAGCTCATCTCATTTCACTCCCTGAAGTGGGCAGGGACACCTTCCACTAGCCCAGGTTGCTCCAAGCCCTGTCCAGCCTGGCTTTGGACACTGCCAGGGCTGCTCAGCAAAGGGAACCAGGACTCCAGGGTGTCCTTCCATCCCTCACGTGCTCGCAGTCCCTCCTGCCCTCCCAGAACTGCACCCAGCCAGGCTTTAAGGTCTCTGGACCTTTTCCAGTGTTGGGGACAGACTGGAGAGCAGGACACCTGGAGCTGAGCCAGTGGGGTCTGCAGCACCCTCAGACACCGCCCCTCATCCTTCTGCACGAGGGAGTGGCTTCCCAGATCCTGCTCTATGGTTTCTTCCCCTGCTGAAAGGTCCCCAAGGGTCCGAGACCCTCAGGGGTGCTTGCCCTCCTTCTACTCACCTCCTCCTCTTCGTCTTCCTCCTCTTCCTCCCCGGCAGGCAGCCGCAAGTGCAAGAAGGGGTACCTGCACTGCATGAACGGGCGCTGCGTCGCCAGTCGCTACTGGTGTGACGGCGTGGACAACTGCGGGGACAACTCGGACGAGGTGCCCTGTAACAGTGAGTGTCTGCCTGGCACCCGGCCAGCCCCTGCCAGGGCTCCGTCAGCTGCCTGGGACAGGGACAGCGGTTCCAGGAGGGACTTACCGTCAGCTTGACAGGAGCAGAGCAGAGCCAGGGCTTAACCGAGAGTCAAGGTCAAGCTTGTGCTGCTTTGTAGAGCTCACAGAGTGACAGCTGAGAGGAAAAACTCCTGGGCACAGGCACGCAGCACCCAGAGCTTCCCAGTGAGAGTGGTTTGACAGCCAGGAAGGGCACGGGGTGCAGTGTCACTGCTCCTCATGGCTCCCATGGCTCCCAGGAAAGGCACAACCCCCTCAGGGCTGCAGGATGGGTCTGCTCGGTTCCAAACTGACAGGAGAACTGTGGGGAGCTTCTCAGAGTCCTGTCCAGGTCTGGTTGTGCGAGGGAGAGGGGCTCAGGCTGCCAGGCAGAGCGTGAGCCAGGAGGCACTGGGTCTCATCTGGACGGGGATCGGGTCTGGGAGCACTGTGGGCAGTGTGGGGGTGTGGGTGCCCATCCACAGTGGGTACCATGGGGTGGGTGTGGACCCTGCCTCATGGGCTGCGGGGGCTTCTTCCCCCTGGCAGAAACCAGCTGTGCCGCGACCGAGTTCCGCTGCCGGGACGGGACCTGCATCGGGAATTCCAGCCGCTGCAACCAGTTCATCGACTGTGAGGATGCATCGGACGAAATGAACTGCAGTGAGTGCCCAGCTGCTGCCCCCAGCCCCTCCTCAGCTCTGGAGATGCTCCTGTTCTTGGTGCTGGCAGCGGGGATCTGGGTCTCTGGGATTTGGGCTGGATCAGGGGGAGAGGAGGGTCCTGCTCCTGTCCTGCAGCCCTGGGATGAGGCAGCCCCAGCCCACCCCTGCAGCCCCCCTGTGCCATGTGCAGCACCCACCACCCAACGGATCCCTGCAGCTCTGGGCATGTGTGGGGCACGTGGGGGGCACATCTGGGGGTGTGGGGGGTGTGGTGGGCTCCGGCAGCAGGGGAGGGCTCGGTGCCACGTGCCAGAGCCAGACCAGGGGGCTTCTGCTGTGGTTCCTGCTGTGTCACCGGAGCTCCTGCTGCGATTCCTCCCAGCTGCCACCGACTGCAGCAGCTACTTCAAGCTGGGGGTGAAGGGCACCACGTTCCAGAAGTGCGAGCACACGTCCCTGTGCTACGCGCCCAGCTGGGTGTGCGACGGCGCCAACGACTGCGGAGATTACTCGGACGAGCGCAACTGCCCCGGTGAGAGCGGAAGGGCAGAGGGGGTCTGGGGGCAGGGATGCCCCTTTGGGGTCTGCTTGGGCTGCGGAGGCTTTGTTTGGCACTCTTGTCCTCGGCCCGTGCGGCTCCAGCACAGATGGTGCTGCAGGGGTCTGGGATGTGGGACCTCAGGGGGATTTTGGGGAAGAATTCTTCAGTTCTGGGCTGGGAGCAGGCAGGACGTGGCCGTGCTTTCATCCTCACTGATGTTTCCATCACAAAGTAGGTGGGAGGAAGCCCAAATGTCCGTCCAACTACTTTGCCTGCCCGAGCGGGAGGTGCATCCCCATGACCTGGACCTGTGACAAGGAGGACGACTGCGAGAACGGCGAAGACGAGACCCAGTGCAGTGAGCGGCAGGGTGGGCACACTCAGGATTTGGGCCAGGGCACGGGGCGGTGCTGGAGGCTGGGCAGGACCCTCTTCTCTCCCTGACATCCATTTGCCAAGGACAGACCCCAGATTATTCCCCCTCTGTGGTTTTACTCCACACTCTTGGGCTTTTAGCTGTGACCAGTATAAACGTCCTCGTGTGCTGGTTTGCTCAGCACATGCACAAGTGTCTGTCACCCATAATGGGACCAGTTACAGCTCCTTTCAGTTCCATTTTTAGTTCTACCCTCCTGGAACAAGCCCCAGACAGTGCTCAGGAGCTGGGGATCTTCCCCAGGTGCAGGAGCAGGGAGTCCCACACCAGGCCTGTGGGACCACGAGCAGTACCCCCAACACCCCCCTGAGCTCCTGGAGCCTGGCCCAGCCTGGCTGTGCTCTGCTGGTGTCTCCTCCCCTTATCACCTCGCTCTGACCCCCATCTCCTCCTCTCCCTCTCTCCCAGACAAGTTCTGCTACCCTGTGCAGTTTGAGTGCAACAACCACCGCTGCATCTCCAAGCTGTGGGTGTGTGATGGTGCTGATGACTGTGGGGATGGCTCTGACGAGGACAGTCGCTGCCGTGAGTCTGCTCCAGCCCTTCTCCCCATCTCTGCCCGCTCCATCACCGTGTTCCTGCATCCATGTTCCCATCCCTTCTCCTGTGGTCTCACCACTCTCCTGGGCTCTGTATCCTGGGGCTCCCCAGAGTGGGGTGACCGGGCTCCATCCTGCTCCTCCCTTCCCCAGGGCTGACCACCTGCAGCTCAGGATCCTTCCAGTGCCCGGGCACCTACGTGTGCGTGCCGGAGCGCTGGCTCTGTGACGGGGACAAGGACTGCGCGGACGGGGCCGACGAGACCCTCGCTGCCGGCTGCTGTGAGTGCCCGAGGCCGGGGGGCTGGGGGAGGTCGGGGGGCTGGGGGAGGCCGGGGGGCTGGGGGAGGCCAGGGGGCTGGGGGAGGCCGGGGGCTGGTGGGGCTGACGGTGGTGGTGCCCCATTGCAGTGTACAACAACACCTGTGACGAGCGGGAGTTCATGTGCGGGAACCGGCAATGCATCCCCAAACACTTCGTCTGCGACCACGACGACGACTGCGGTGACGGCTCTGACGAGTCCCCGGAATGTGGTGGGTGCCTGTGGGACCCAGGGGGGCTGACCCAGCCATGCTGGCTCCTCCTGGGCTTTGGGACAGTACCCTGGGAGGGTCTTCATCACCCTGGAGGGTTTGGTGTGAGTGTGTGAGAAGGAACCCGGAGAGGCAGCAGAAGGGGATTGTTGGTGGAGAGCAGCCCCCCAGCCCTGACACAGAAACCCAAACCTACACAGAGATCCAAACCCAGAGAGATCCAAACCCACAGAGATCCAAACCCACAGAGATCCAAACCCACAGAGATCCAAACCCACAGAGATCCAAACCCACAGGGATCCAAACCCACAGAGACCCAAACCCACAGAAAGATCCAAACCCACAGGGATCCAAACCCACAGAGAGATCCAAACCCAGAGAGATCCATGTGTGTGCAGAGCAGTCCTGTCCCAGGCCAGCTGCTCTGTGGTGTCCCCGTCACTCCTGGCAGCTCGGGAGGGTTTGGCTCCATGGTGCCTCTCTCGCTCTGAGTGGCTCCATGGTGCCTCTGGAAGGCTCAGGAAGGTGGGATGCCAGCTGAGCCCCTCACCCTCCCTCAGAGTATCCCACCTGCGGCCCCCACGAGTTCCGCTGTCAGAACGGCCGCTGCCTCAGCAACCGGCAGTGGGAATGTGATGGGGAGTTCGACTGCCACGACCACTCGGACGAGGCGCCCAAGAACCCGCGCTGCAGCAGCCCAGGTACCTGCTGGGGTCACCCTGGGGTCCTGGGGGGGATGGAGGAGCCCCAGCCACCCTCCACTGACCACTGCCACCTCCTCTCTGCAGAAAACAAATGCAACGACTCCTTCTTCCTCTGCAAGAATGGGAATTGCATCTCGGAGGCGCTGCTCTGCGACAACAACAACGACTGCGCCGACGGCTCTGACGAGCTCAACTGCTTCATCAACGAGTGCCTCAACAAGAAACTGAGTGGCTGCTCCCAGGAGTGTGAGGACCTCAAGATTGGGTACAAGGTAGGAGGCCACGGGGTGGGGGACTGGCTGCAGAGATTGTAGAATTATAGAATGTCCTGAGCTGGAAGGGGCTTCCCATGGTTGTTGAAGTCCAGCTCCTGTCCCTGCACAGGAGACCACAGCAATCCCACCCTGTGCCTGAGAGCGTTGTCCAAATGCTTCAGGAGCTCTGGCAGCCTTGGGGCTGTGCCAAACAACAGTGCCTGGCCACCCTCTGGGGGAACAACCTTTTCCTGATATCCAGCCTAAACCTCCCCTGGCACAGCTCCTGCTGTTCCCTCTCCTTCCTCCTCCGCAGATGTGAGGGTTGTGTCTGTCCTGTGCCAGCTGGGCCAGGGATGTGACACTGGCGCTTCAGGCACTGTTTGTGCATCTCAGCTGTCCTTGCTGAGTCCACGTGTCCCACGGTGACACTTGTCACCTCCCAGCACCTGCCACCTCCCGGCGTGCGGGCCTTGGAGGTGTCTGACAGCTCCGGGTTGCTCCTGCAGTGCAGATGCCGTCCCGGGTTCCGGCTGAAGGACGACGGGAAGACGTGCATCGACATCGATGAGTGCTCCACCACCTACCCCTGCAGCCAGAAGTGCATCAACACCCTGGGCAGCTACAAGTGCCTCTGCATTGAGGGCTACAAGCTCAGACCTGACAACCCCACCAGCTGCAAGGTTGTCACAGGTGAGAGGCAGCTGTGGGCGCAGAGCCCAGGATGCTCCTGGTGACCGTGGGATGCTTGTGGCGCTGGAGTTGGAGGGTGAAGTGGCTGCTCCCCGCTCAGGAGTGGGGCTGGGAGGTCTGCAGGGTTCTGCCCACATCCCAGCAGTGCTCCCCTGCCACTTTTCCCTCTTTTCCCGTGCAGATGAAGAGCCTTTCCTCATCTTCGCCAACCGCTACTATCTGAGGAAGCTCAACCTGGATGGCTCCAACTACACTCTGCTCAAGCAGGTACGGGGTGAGCTGGGAGCAGGAGGGACTCCAGCCTCATCTTGCTGGGATTTGGGGATGGAGTGGGCCCTGAAGGACACAGGAGCTGCCAGCTGAGGAGTTTGGGCTCTTGGCTTCCCAGGGGAATGGTAGATCCATCTAAATGTCAGGAGGTCACTGAGCGAGGGGTAGGCAGGGAGGCTGTGGGCTCTATAAAACCTCCCAGAGCCCACAGCAGCTGCTGAGGCTGCTGCAACCCTTCTCCCTCCCTCCTCTCCAGGGGCTGAACAACGCCGTGGCTCTGGATTTCGACTACCGGGAGCAGATGATCTACTGGACAGATGTCACCACGCAGGGCAGCATGATCCGCCGCATGCACATCAACGGCAGCAACGTCCAGGTGAGGACGTGGGGCAGCCCCTGGGGCACGCCTGGGCTGGGCTGCTGAGCCTCACCCACCTGCTGCCCCACTCTGGGGTCATCACTGGGCTTTGGGAATCAGCCCCAGTTGCTGTGGGATGCTTTGCAGCCCCACCACAAGCAGGGGTGGGCTCTACGCTGCCCGGAAACTTGGAGCAAGGAAGGCTGGGGGAAGAGTCATGGAGTTGTGGAATGATTTGGGTCAGAAGGGATCTTAATGTTCATCCTGTTTCACTCCCCTGCCATGGGCAGAGACACCTTCCACTATCCCAGCTTGCTCCAAACCCCATCCAAACTGGCCTTGGACACTTCCAGGGATGGGGCAGCCACAGCTGCTCTGGGCACCCTGTGCCAGGGCCTGCCCACCCTTGCAGAGAGGAATTTCCTCCCAATATCTCATCTAAACCTAAGAGTGGAGTGAAGAAGATCTGGCCTGGGAAGGGGGATGCTGTCACCCCTGAGAAATCAGGGTTTGGTTCTCTCTGCTCAGCCCTGTCACCTCTCATTCCTCCCGGCAGGTCCTTCACCGCACGGGGCTCAGCAACCCCGACGGGCTGGCTGTGGACTGGGTGGGAGGAAACCTGTACTGGTGTGACAAGGGTCGGGACACCATCGAGGTGTCGAAGCTCAACGGCGCCTACCGCACCGTGCTGGTCAACTCGGGCCTGCGCGAGCCTCGCGCGCTCGTGGTGGACGTGCAGAACGGGTGAGAGCCTGGGGGACAGGGGCCCTCCACTCTGTGCTGGGGAGGGGGCTGTGGTCATCTTGCCATAGTCCTGGAGGTCGGGAGATGGGATGAAGCTTTCCCTCTCGGCCTCCGGGACACCGGAGGTTTTCCCTACCCTGTGCCCATGTACCTTGGTTTGTCACAGTCGCAGGGTGGTTTGGGATGGAAGGGACCTTAAAGATCATTTTGTTCCACGCCACTGCTCTGTGCAGTCACCTTCCACCACCCCAGCTTGCTCCGAGCCCCATCCAACCTTGGACAGTTCCAGGGATAGGGCAGCCACAGCTTCTCTGGGCACGCTGTGCCAGGGCCTCAGCATCCTCACAGGGAGAAATTCCTGTGGTTTCCAACTCAGCTTCTCTCTGCTCTCGTTTCATCCCCAGCTACCTCTACTGGACAGACTGGGGGGACCACTCTCTGATCGGGAAGATCGGCATGGACGGCACCAACCGCAGCGTCATCGTGGACACCAAGATCACGTGGCCCAATGGCCTCACCCTCGACTACATCAACAGCCGGATCTACTGGGCCGACGCCCGCGAGGATTACATCGAGTTCGCCAGCCTGGACGGCTCCAACCGGCACACGGGTGAGAGCGCCGGGCTCCCGGCGTGCCTCGGGGGGCTCCGGGCACTGGGTCAGGGGTTGGAGTGGCAGCCAGGGCTGCTGGGGACGGTCCCCAGCTCCTCTGTGCCCAGAGAAGTGGCTGCTTCCTCGTGGGAGGGGAATGCGGCGCAGCCCCTCGCTGAGCGCCCGCTCCCCTCGCAGTGCTGAGCCAGGACATCCCGCACATCTTCGCGCTCACCCTCTTTGAGGATTTCATCTACTGGACAGACTGGGAGACCAAGTCCATCAACCGGGCCCACAAGACGACGGGAGCCAACAAGACGCTGCTGATCAGCACCTTGCACCGGCCCATGGACATCCACATCTACCACCCCTACCGCCAGCCCGACGGTGAGCACGGCTGGGGGGCCGGGGAACCGCCAGGGAAAGGGACATGGGGGGCGGCCAGGTTGGGCAGGGGGAGCAGGAGCAGGGTGACAAGGGTCTTGCTGCTGCTCCCATGCCACCCTGAGGGTCCCCAGTTTGGTCTGACTGGCCGTTGTCACCCTGCTCTCCCCAGTTCCCAACCATCCCTGCAAGACCAACAACGGCGGCTGCAGCAACCTGTGCCTGCTCTCGCCGGGCGGGGGGCACAAGTGTGCCTGTCCCACCAACTTCTACCTGGGCAGCAATGGCAAAACCTGTGTGTCCAACTGCACAGCCAGCCAGGTAAACCCCTGCCGGCCTGTTCCTGCCTGTCCCTGCCTGTTCCTGCCTGTCCCTGCCTGTCCCTGCCTGTCCCTGCCTGTCCCTGCCTGTTCCTGCCTGTCCCTGCCTGTCCCTGCCTGTCCCTGCCTGTTCCTGCCTGTCCCTGCCTGTCCCTGCCTGTCCCTGCCCGTTCCTGCCCGTTCCTGCCTGTCCCTGCCTGTCCCTGCCTGTCCCTGCCTGTCCCTGCCTGTCCCTGCCTGTTCCTGCCTGTCCCTGCCCGTTCCTGCTTGTCCCTGCCTGTCCCTGCCTGTCCCTGCTTGTCCCTGCCTGTCCCTGCCTGTCCCTGCCCGTTCCTGCCCGTTCCTGCCTGTCCCTGCCTGTCCCTGCCTGTCCCTGCCTGTTCCTGCCTGTTCCTGCCTGTCCCTGCCTGTCCCTGCCCGTTCCTGCCTGTCTCTGACTGTCCCTGACTGTCCCTGCCTGTCCCTGCCTGTTCCTGCCTGTTCCTGCCTGTCCCTGCCTGTCCCTGCCCGTTCCTGCCTGTCTCTGACTGTCCCTGACTGTTCCTGGTGTCCCTGCCTGTCCCTGCCTGTCCCTGCCTGTTCCTGCCTGTCCCTGACTGTCCCTGACTGTTCCTGGTGTCCCTCCCTGACCCTCCCTGTCCCTGCCTGTCCCTGCCTGTCCCTGCCTGTTCCTGCCTGTCCCTGCCTGTCCCTGCCTGTCCCTGACTGTCCCTGACTGTCCCTGATTGTTCCTGGTGTCCCTCCCTGACCCTCCCTGTCCCTGCCTGTCTGGAATTTCCCTGTGCCTGTGTTCCTCTGGCTGTGGTCTCCCCGAGGGTGCTGGGATGTAGCAAGGTCTTCTGTGGGTGAAGGCAGCACCTCCCTCCTGTGGCACTTCATGTTTGGGGATATCCAGGGGAGCCAGAGACCCTCCAGCTCTGGAATGTTCTTCTACCCCTCTCCTCAAACCCCAGGGCCTGGGTGGGGGTTAAGGCTTTGCTCCAGGTCAGGATTTGGGGATACCTGGAGGGGAAGGCACAGGTTCAGTGCCCTTGGCTGTGCCCCCTGGGGATGAAATCTTTTGGGGTCCCCCCATCCCATCCTGAACCACCCCACGAGCTCCTCTCTCCACCAGTTTGTCTGCAAGAACGACAAGTGCATCCCTTTCTGGTGGAAATGCGACACCGAGGACGACTGCGGGGACCGGTCGGACGAGCCAGAGGATTGCCGTGAGTGCCAGGGGGTGACACAGCACCCCTGGGATGTTGGGACAGCCCCGTGGAGGTGGGGGGTCAGTCCAATAACGGGGTTCAGGGAACAGTGGGACACATCTGTGTGTCCCTACATTGGGATCGTCCCATGGAGCAAGCCCAGAATTGGATGCTGGGTCCCTGCAGAGGACCCCAGAGGGGTGGAGCGGGGGTTTGAGGTTGAGGTTTGCCCTAGAAGTGTTCCTCAGAGCAAACCTGTGGCCCTGTGTCACCCCACAGCTGAGTTCAAGTGCAGGCCAGGGCAGTTCCAGTGCTCCACAGGGATCTGCACCAACCCCGCCTTCATCTGCGATGGCGACAACGACTGCCAGGACAACTCCGACGAGGCCAACTGTGGTGGGTTCCCTGTGTCCCCTCGTGACCCCCAGGCCCCCACAGCGTGGAGCTGCAGCCTGGCACGCCCTGACCGTGTCACCTCTTCCCCAGACATCCACGTCTGCCTGCCCAGCCAGTTCAAGTGCACCAACACCAACCGCTGCATCCCCGGCATCTTCCGCTGCAACGGGCAGGACAACTGCGGGGACGGCGAGGACGAGAAGGACTGTCGTGAGTGGGGGGCTCAGGGTGTCAGGTGGGAGCAAGTGTGGGCCAGACTGAGGGGCTCAGGTCCGTGTCTCGGTGTGTTTGGCTCCCTGGGTTGTCCCAGAGCTTTCTCCACGTCCCTGGTGTCCGCGGAACCTCTGCCCCCATTGCCCCTACAGACGCTGCTGTTTCCTAGAGGAAATGAAATCCTTAAATCCCTTGAGGTGGATTTGGGCTGAGCCTGTTGCCCAGCTGAGGGGTATGGTGGCCTCTGTCCTGTCCCCCCATAGCTTGGAGTCTTCTGGGGCCATTTTATGGCTGTGCTCTGTCTCCTCCACCGAGCACACCAGCCCCTTGTGATCCCTGGAGCATCCACACACCTCTCAACCCCACGGCTGGTTTTTGGGGAAAGGGGTAGCTGGCCCCTGCCTGCCCTGCTGCCCTTCCTGACACCCCTTCTCCCCCCTGCAGCGGAGGTGACCTGTGCCCCCAACCAGTTCCAGTGTGCCATCACCAAGCGCTGCATCCCCCGTGTCTGGGTCTGTGACCGTGACAACGACTGCGTGGACGGCTCCGATGAACCTGCCAACTGCAGTAAGGGATCTGTGTGGGGAGGGGCTTCTGGCCACACCGGGCACCTCTGTGTGCTGGTGGGGTGGCAGGTCCCTGCTCAGTCCCTTCTTGGTCCCTGTTTTGTCTCTGCTCAGTTCCTGCTCAGTTCCTGCTCAGTTCCTGCTCAGTCCCTCAGTTCCTGCTCAGTTCCTGCTCAGTTCTACCTCGGTCCCTCCTCAGTCCCTCCTCAAGTCCCTCCTCCATCACTCCTCAGTCCCTGCTCAGTTCCTGCTCAGTTCCTCAGTCCCTGCTCAGTTCTACCTCAGTCCCTCAGTTCCTGCTCAGTTCCTCCTCAGTCCCTCAGTTCCTGCTCAGTTCTTGCCTCAGTCCCTCAGTTCCTGCTCAGTTCTACCTCAGTCCCTCAGTTCCTCCTCAGTTCCACCTCGGTCCCTGCTCAGTCCCTGTGGGCAGTGGGTGATGGTGTTGGTGGCTCTGCCTGGATCTGTCCTGCTGGGATCCTCCTCCCCCTGACTTCTCCCTGGAGAGCTGCTTGGAAGGGAGGGGGATCTCACCCAGCTCCAGGCTGTTCATCAGCCCTGCAGAGAACACCACGTGCCTGACCAGTGCTGATCCCTGCCCTGTGCCTGTGTCACTTTGTCCCCTCCAGCCCAAATGACCTGTGGTGTGGACGAGTTCCGGTGCAAGGACTCGGGCCGGTGCATCCCGGCACGCTGGAAGTGTGACGGGGAGGACGACTGTGGGGATGGATCCGATGAGCCCAAGGAGGAATGCGGTGAGCAGGGACTGTGGGGACAAGCCGGTGTCATCTTGTGTCCCTGTTCCCCGAGGGACACGCTGGCCTGGCACTGGCTGTCTCCTCTGGGGTGCCCCGGGAGTTGCAGCTGCTCCTTTTCCGAGTGGTGTGGGCAGGGCTGGCTCAGAGGTGCAGGGCAGTGCTAACCCCTGTCCTGGTCCCCTCCCTTCCATCGTGTGGAGCAGTGCTGACCTCTGTCCCTGTCCCTGTGCTGTCCCTGTGCTGTCCCTGTGCTGTCCCTCCCCATGCTCAGGGCAGTGCTGACCTCTGTCCCTGTCCCTGTGCTGTCCCTGTCCCTGTGCTGTCCCTCCCCATGCTCAGGGCAGTGCTGACACCTGTCCCTGTCTCATCCTCTCATACAGGGCAGTGCTCACCTCTGTCCTTGTCCCATTCCTGCCCTCATTTGGAGCTGATCCCATCCCTATCCCATATTTACCGTTGTGCAGGGCAGCACTGGCCCCTGTCACTGTTCCTGTCCCTGTTCCTGTCCCTGTCCCTTTCCCTGTCCCTGTCCCTGTCCCTGTCCCTGTCCCTGTCCTGTCCCTCCCCTCATGCAGCAGAGTGCTCACACCTGTCCCTGTCCCATGTTTCCCCTCGTTTGGGGCAGTGCTGACCCCTGTCCTTGTCCTTGTCCCCATCCTGTCCCCTTGTGTGAGGCGGTGCTGACACCTGTCCCTGTCCCTCCCCTGATTTGGGGCAGTGCTGAGCCCTGTCCTGTCCCATCCATGCCCTGATTTGGGGCAGTGCTGAGCCCTGTCCTGTCCCATCCGTGCCCTGATTTGGGGCAGTGCTGAGCCCTGTCCCTGTCCTGTCCCTCCCCTGATTTGGGGCAGTGCTGAGCCCTGTCCTGTCCCCTGCTGTCCCTCCCAGACGAGCGCACGTGTGAGCCGTACCAGTTCCGCTGCAAGAACAACCGCTGTGTGCCGGGCCGCTGGCAGTGCGACTACGACAACGACTGCGGGGACAACTCTGACGAGGAGAGCTGCAGTACGTGCCACCCCCGAGCCTTTGCTGTCCCCGGGGTGGAGCAGTGGAGAGGGGGACAGGTTTGGGTCCCCCCCAGCCCCTCTTCTGCTGCCAGGGAGTGTCAGGCTGGTGGCCAGGAGAGCCACCGTGTCCCCTGGCCAGGACACCCCTGGCTCCAGGGGTCTGCAGAGCCTGGCCCTGCAGAGAGGAGGCTGTGCCAGGGGGACACCCCAAGGGTGACGGGGGACAGGGAAGAGGTGACCCCAGCACACTCCTCGCAGCAGCATGGGGGCCCAGCGTGGCCAGAGTCACCCGAGGGAACCTCATCCTGCTCTGCCACCAAGCATCACCCCCTGTGTCACCCCCTGCCTGCCAGTGGCACCTGGGATGGCAGTGGGGACACACAGAGCTGTCAGGAGGGACCCAGGTCACACCCTCAGGCCTGGGCCAGTGCATAGGGAGGAGGTTGATCCCAGAGCTGGGGCACAGTTCAGTGCTGCCCCTTCTGTGAGCTCCTGCTTGTGTGCCAGCACCTTCCCCTCTGAGCAGCCAAGGAACACGAGTGTCCTCATGCACAAGACCATTCCCAGGGCTCCACTTCAGCTCTGTCCCTCCTGAGGGGTTCAGCTTGCCTGTGGGATGGCACCAGGGTCTGCTGCCAGACCCTCTCCCACCCCACAGCACCCAGAAGGTTCCAGACTGCCCATGGGATGGCACCAGGGTCTGCTGCCAGACCCTCTCCTACCCCACAGTGCCCACTGGGTCCCTCTGTCATCCTACAGCTCTTCAGGGTGCAGCTTTTGTTTTCTTTTCTGTTGATTTCCCGTCGTGTTTTTGAGTTTGTGCCATTTCACTTCATCTTATGTTTTTCTCCATTTTCACACTGTCGTTATGGGGCGCTCAGAGGTAGGTTCCTGCCAAAATCTTTTAATTCCATGTACAGTCTCTCTAAAATCAATGAGGACAGTAATTTCTAGGTGAGGGCAGAGGGGTCGGGACTGGGCAATCCAGGTGGATTTACTGAGCATCAGCACCAGCATCTCCCTCCACGGAGCCACAGCCGGGGAGGGTCCGACCCTGCTGCTCTGCAGGACCCCTGCATGGCTTGGACTTACCTCCAAAACCCATCCCCACCTTGGCTCTCCCTGCTCCACCTGGACCCCCCCGTTCCCCTGTTCCTCCACAGTCCTGTGCCGTGACCAGAGGGTCCCCGTGCCCCAAAACCCCGGGGCCGTGGGGAGGGGAAGGGTCCCAAGAGCCATCCCAGGTGGGCGGCTGTGCCACGTGCCGTCCTCCTGGATTTGGCACTGGCTGTGCCAGTGAGCTGTGAGCGGGTTCTGTCCCCACTCCCTGTGAGGGGGACGGGGATGAGGCTCTGCCCAGGCACCGCTGCAGTTCCTCCTGCCTGGGGGGCAGCCGGGGTGGGCAGCAGTGGGGCTGGTGCTGCCCTGTGGAGAGCGAGCGCCCTGGGGGACAGCCAGTGCCCCCCAAAACCCCCACAGGGATCTGGGAGCACTGGAGTGGGGTGGGATGGGGCTGGGAGGTGGTACCAGCTGTGCCCCTCCAGCAGCTCCCAGCGCTCTGCCTGCACCCCCTGTCCCCAGTGCCACCGGCCGTGTGCCCACCTGTGCCCCCCCGGCTGCCGGCCCTGTCCCCACCCCTGTCCCCATGCTCAGGGCACACCGGGTGTTCTCTGTCCCCAGCACCCCGGCCCTGCTCCGAGAGCGAGTTCTCGTGTGCCAACGGCCGCTGCATCGCGGGCAGGTGGAAATGTGACGGGGACCACGACTGCGCCGACGGCTCCGACGAGGTACGGCACCGGCGAGGGAGCACTGGGGGGACACAGCCCCTCCTCTGCCCCTGCCGCTGTCCTGAGGCTCAGAGCCTGCCTGTGGAGATAGGACAGGGACCTGCCGTGGCCACCCTGTCCCTGCTGACCGTGTCCCTCTCCTGTCCCGTGCAGAAAGACTGCACCCCCCGCTGCGAGCTGGACCAGTTCAAGTGCAAGAACGGGCACTGCATCCCCATGCGCTGGCGCTGCGACGCCGATGCCGACTGCATGGACGGCAGCGACGAGGAGAACTGCGGCACCGGGGGTAATGGCACAGTTCTGTGTGTCCCCCGAGGCTGGTTGTGTCACCCCGTCCCTGCCCTCGTGTCACCTGTGTCCCCGGGGGTGATGGCACAGCTCTGTGTGTCCCCTGGGGCTGGTTGTCAATACCCTTGTGTCACCTGTGTCCCCGCTGCGGGTGGCAGCACTCCCCTGCGCGTGTGTCCACCCCTCTCTGCCCCACGCTGGAGCACACACGGGATGTGTATCCGAGCCCTGGAAATCCCCCAGCCCTGGAGACCCCCTGTCCGTGCTGGAAATTGGAATGGCAGCCCCAGGCCGGGGTTTTGGCAGCAGAGCAGCACGAGCTGAGCTGACGTGTCCCCTCTTGCGCTGTCGCAGTTCGCACGTGTCCCCTGGACGAGTTCCAGTGCAACAACACCCTGTGCAAGCCCCTGGCCTGGAAGTGCGATGGGGAGGACGATTGTGGGGACAACTCGGACGAGAATCCCGAGGAGTGCTGTGAGTGACACTGCGGTGCCCCTGCCCCGAGCCCTCCCACACCCCAGGATGGGGGGGCAGTCCCGGAGCTCGGGCACCACTGCGGGGACCGGAGGGTCTGGGGGGGACCGGAGGGTCTGGGGGGGACCGGATGGTCTGGGGGGGACCAGAGGGTCTGGGGGGACCTCCAGCAGCTCCTCCCGGGGGTGGCCGGCGGGGCCGAGGGGCTGGAGGTGGCTCCGATTATGGGAAAGGAGTTTCAGAGAGGCTGAGCGGGGCGAGGGGCTGGCAGTGGGGAGGGGGCTGGGGGGGCCGGGGCTGGGTGAGGAGAGGGCTCACAGCAGCCGGGCGATTGTCTTTGCTTCAGTCTCTTTGCTTCAGCCTCCGGAGCCCGCTCGCCCGCGTGGGACAGCCCTCCCCGGAGAGCGGGCAGAGGCCGAGCAGCAGCTCGTGACATGTGTGACAGCCTGGCTCCGGCGTCTCCTTTCACCGTCACCGTTTGTTTCTGTTTGCTGGTGCAGTGAAATTCCAGTGTCCCCCCAACAGACCGTTCCGCTGCAAGAACGACCGGGTATGTCTGTGGATCGGTCGACAGTGCGACGGCATTGACAACTGTGGAGATAACACGGATGAGAAGGACTGCGGTGAGTGGGGCTGCCCGTGGGCACAGCCCTGAGCCTGCCCGGCCGGGGAGCCTGCGTGTGGCCCTCGGGATGGTCCTCCCAGAGCCCAGGCTTCAGCCCAGGTGTTGGGGTTGGCTTTGCCCAGCCTTCCCTCCCAAAATCAGGGTGTGGATGATCAGGGTTCCAAGTCCCTGCCTGCTCCCAGAGGGTCCCATGGGGATGGGTGCCCAGGACGTGGGGGGTCACAGCTGCTGCCCCTCACCCGCAGAGTCACCCACAGCCAAGCCCAAGAGCTGCAGCCAGGACAAGAACGAGTTCCTGTGTGGGAACAAGAAGTGCATCAGCGCCAACCTCCGCTGCAACTTCTTCGATGACTGCGGAGACGGCTCCGATGAGGAATCCTGCTCCCACGGTGGGTGGGGAGCCGGGGGCCCGGCGGGGGCCGGGGGACTCGCTGTGACACTCGTGTGACGGCGCGTCCCACCGCAGAGCACAAGTCATACGACTGCATGACCAACACCACCATGTGTGGGGATGAGGCCCAGTGCGTCCAGTCCCGGTCAGCCTCATACTGCACCTGCCGCAGAGGCTTCCAGAAGGTTCCGGACAAGAATTTTTGCCAAGGTGCTTCCCACTGCTGCTGGAGAGGGCTCAGGATTGGGCTGTTGGGGTTGGCACAGTGAGATGGGATTTCACAGCTGGGGTGGGGCTGGGATGGCAGGAATGGGGCAGAGTTGGGGTCTGTGGGGGCACCCTCCGGGTCTCCCCCTGATCCCGTCTCCCGCTGCCCAGACATCAACGAGTGCCTGCGCTTCGGGACCTGCTCCCAGCTCTGCAACAACACCAAGGGCTCCCACATCTGCAGCTGCACCAAGAACTTCATGAAGACGGACAACATGTGCAAGGCAGAAGGTCAGGAGGGAACAGGGACCCACACAAGTTTAGTGTGTGTACCCAGGACCCCCCCGTGCACCCCAGAGCTCCTGTGGGAATCCTCTGATCTTCCCTCTAACCCCCTGTAGCTCTGCCATTGGTCTGCCCATCCCCGGCAGACTGAGCCCCAAGGGGATGACGAGCTCCCAGTGACCCTGTCCCTGTCCCACCAGGGAGCTGGGCTGAGCCCCCGTTCCCGGCTGTGTCCCCACTCCTGGCTGAGCCCCCATTCCCGGCTGTGTCCCCACTCCTGGCTGAGCCCCCATTCCCGGCTGTGTCCCCACTCCTGGCTGAGCCCCCGTTCCCGGCTGTGTCCCCACTCCTGGCTGAGCCCCTGTTCCGAGTCCAGCCCATGCCAACCTCTCCTCCTCCTCCTCGTCCTCTGCAGGCTCCGAGCACCAGATCCTCTACATCGCTGACGACAACAAGATCAGGAGCATGTACCCCTTCAACCCCAACTCTGCCTACGAGCCAGCCTTCCAGGGAGATGAGAACGTGCGCATCGACGCCATGGACATCTACGTCAAGGGCAACAAGATCTACTGGACCAACTGGCACACGGGCCGGATCTCGTACCGGGAGCTGCCCGCCTCCTCCTCCGCCTCCACCGCCTCCAACCGCAACCGGCGCCAGATCGACGGCGGCGTCACCCACCTGAACGTGAGCGAGTTCTGCCGGGGCTGGAGCGCCGGGCACGGGCTGATGGTTTCCTCCCCCCTCACCTGTCCCCACTCTGCCCCACACAGATCTCAGGGCTGAAGATGCCGCGGGGAATCGCCATCGATTGGGTGGCTGGGAACATCTACTGGACGGACTCGGGGCGGGACGTCATCGAGGTGGCGCAGATGAAGGGCGAGAACCGCAAGACGCTGATTTCAGGGATGATCGATGAGCCCCACGCCATCGTGGTTGATCCACTGCGGGGGTGAGGGACTTGAGCCTTCATCCCATCCCTTTGGGCAGCCCTCAGCACACTCCCCTCACCACAAGCCCACCCACGTGTCCCAGTGTCACTCTCTGTCTTCTCGAGTTGCCCCAGAGTTAGCTGCTGACTCTGGGATGCCGTGGGGACAGGGTGGGAGGGTTTCTCCTCCCTGGTCACTGGGCTGTTCCCCAGGAATGATCTGCCTGTGTCCTCACAGAACGATGTACTGGTCAGACTGGGGCAATCACCCCAAGATCGAGACGGCCGCCATGGATGGGACGCTGCGGGAGACCCTGGTGCAGGACAACATCCAGTGGCCAACAGGTGACAGAGACGGGTGATAGGAGAGGAGACAAAAGCCATAATGGGGACGTGTTCAACCATTTGTGTTGGGGAGGGTTGTTCTGGGGGCTCGGAGCCCCACAGCAGAAGGGTCATGGGGCGGTGGGGGGCTGCTCTGTGGGTCAGTTGGTCAGGAGGGGCTTGGGGTGGACTGGGGGCTCACTGGAGGCTGTGTCCCCTCAGGCCTGGCCGTGGATTACCACAACGAGAGGCTGTACTGGGCCGACGCCAAGCTCTCCGTCATCGGCAGCATCCGGCTCAACGGCACCGACCCCGTCGTGGCCATCGACAACAAGAAGGGTAAGGGGTGCCCCGTGGGGGTCCCTGGCCTCGGACCCACCCCAAATCCCTGCCTCCACATGTCCCCTTCTGGCTTCCCCAGGGCTGAGCCACCCGTTCAGCATCGACATCTTTGAGGACTACATCTACGGCGTCACCTACATCAACAACCGCATCTTCAAGATCCACAAGTTCGGGCACAAGCCTGTCACCAACCTGACGTCCGGCCTCAACCACGCCACCGACGTTGTGCTCTACCACCAGTACAAGCAGCCAGAGGGTGTGTGGGGGCCCGGGACCCCCACCCTGCTCCTGGGGTGGTGGGGAGGTGCAGGGACCGATACCTGACGTGAGGTGTCAGAGGGTGAGGGGGGCGTTGGCAGAGCTGGGGAATTGGGGGCTCAGAGCCCCAACTCCCTGCCTGGAGTGGGGGTGTCTGGGTGGGCAGAGCAGGGGGTTGCTGAGGTGGGTTGGGGGAGTCCAACTGCACTGGTGACCTCAGGGCACGGGAGGGACAGCACAGGGCTGTGGAGAGGAATGTCCTAGAGGTGCTGTGGAGTAAGAAGGGTGGGAGTTACCGTGCTGTCACCACCCCGCTGTCCCCTCCCTGCTGTCCTCACCGCCTGTGCCCTCCCCTCCCGCAGTGACCAACCCCTGTGACCGCAAGAAGTGCGAGTGGCTCTGCCTGCTCAGCCCCAGCGGCCCCGTGTGCACCTGCCCCAACGGCAAACGCCTGGACAACGGCACCTGCGTGGTCATTCCCTCGCCCACCGTCTCCCCTGTCGGTAGGTGACACTGGAGGAGGAGAGGACGAGGATGAGGATGAGGATGAGGATGAGGATGAGGATGAGGATGAGGAGGGAGGTTGGGTGCTGCCAGCGCAGTCCCGCTCACTTCCATCCCCTCCACGCCTCCCTCGCAGTGCCCACCACCGACACGTGCGACCTGGTGTGCCTGAACGGCGGCAGCTGCTTCCTCAACGCCCGCAAGCAGGCCAAGTGCCGCTGCCAGCCGCGCTACAACGGCGACAAGTGCCAGATCGACCAGTGCTGGGACTACTGCCAGAACGGGGGCACCTGCGCCGCCTCCCCCTCAGGTGAGCCGGGGGGGGTCGGTGACGGACAGACAGACAGACAGACAAGTGAGCACAGAGCTAACGGGATTGATTTCTCCCTAGGAATGCCGACCTGCCGCTGCCCCACCGGCTTCACCGGGCCCCGGTGCAACCAGCAGGTGTGCACGGACTATTGCCAGCACAACGGCAGCTGCACCGTCAACCAGGGCAACCAGCCCAGCTGCCGCTGCCTGCCCACCTTCATCGGGGACCGCTGCCAGTACCGTGAGTGCCGCCCGCCGCGCCACGGAGTGGGGACAGCAACGGGGGTGGTGGGAGGGTGGGTGTCACCTCAGAATGTCTGGGGACAGCAGTGGGGGTGTTGGGAGGATGGGTGTCACCTGGGGATGTCTGGGGACAGCAGTGGGGGTGGTGGGAGGGTGGGTGTCACCTGGGGATGTCTGGGGACAGCAGTGGGGGTGTTGGGAGGATGGGTGTCACCTCAGAATGTCTGGGGACAGCAGTGGGGGTGGTGGGAGGATGGGTGTCACCTGGGGATGTCTGGGGACAGCAACAGGGTGTCAGAAAGGTGGGTGTCCCACACCTGGAGATGCCTTGGGGGAGACCTCTGGGGACAGTGCCAGAGGGTTGGGCTCCCAAGCCTCTTTTGGGGGATGCTGTGTGGGAATCCCTGGGGACAGGATCAGGGGTTGGGCTCCCCATTCTCCCTGTTTTGGGGGAATCCCTGCAAACAGCACCCGTGGGATTGGATTTCCAGGTCCCCCTCTTTGGTGGGATGCTGGGTGGGGCTGGCTGGTGCTCCCTGGGGCATCTGGAGGGGCAGCTGAGGTCAGACCCTGACTCCCTTGTCCCCCACAGGGCAGTGCTTTGACTATTGTGAGAACGATGGCGTGTGCCAGATGACAGCCAGCGGTGCCAAGCAGTGCCGCTGCCCCCCTCAATTCGAGGGCGCCCAGTGCCAGGAGAACAAGTGCTCCCGGTGCCAGGAGGGCAAGTGCAGCATCAACAAGCAGAGCGGGGAGGTCTCCTGCATGTAGGTGCTGGGAATGTCGAGCTGGAGGGAGGAAAAGGGGTGGTGGGAGCCCAGGGAAAACCTGTCCCCCTGTGGCAGGATCACCACAGCTGGGTCGGTAATTCAGGGCAGATCAATCCAGGGGACCTGCTGGTCCTGGGAGGAGGTGGAGGTGTCTCAGTGTCTCCCCAGAGCCCATCCTGGTGTCCCAGCCATGAGCTGTGCGGGTGGGATGAGCCAAGAGCCGAGTCCTGAGGGGCTGGGTGGAGCACAGAACAGCTGGGGGGGCACAGGGCACTCGGGGGTACCCATGGGGCTGATCCTCTGTGCCCCACAGCTGCCCTGATGGGAAGATAGCACCGAGCTGCCTGACCTGTGACAATTACTGCCTGCACGGCGGGACCTGCTCCATCAGCGACAAGACACAGCTGCCCGAGTGCCTGTAAGAGAGGAGGGGGCTGGGGGGGGACAGGAGGGCTGTGTGCCCCCCGAGACATCACTGACACACCTCGATCTGTGTGCCCCACCCCACCCTGACCCCACAGCTCTCCCTCCCTCCCTGCATGGCCCTGCCCCGCTAATCCCGGTGCTCTCCCTGCGCTCCCAGGTGTCCCTCGGGGATGACGGGCACGCGCTGCGAGGATTTCATCGTGGGCGAGCAGCAGAGCAGCCGTAAGTGGGGGGCAGCCTGTGACCCCCCCTTCCCCCCTGGAGGGCTGCTGGTGATCCAGGGCTGTCCCCGTGAGACTCCTGAACCCCGTTCAGCCAGCCCAGGCTGCCCCTGACTGTTCCCGTGCCTTCCTCCCGCAGGAACAGCCTCCATCGTCATCCCCATCCTGCTGCTCCTCATCCTCCTCACCGTGGTGGCTTTTGTCTGGTACAAGTGGAGAATTAAAGGGTGAGTCCGGTGGGATGGAGGGGACGGGAGCTGTGGGGAGACAGCCGGGGGGTGTCACTGAACCTCTGCCTCCCCCTCCTCAGAGCCAAGGGCTTCCAGCACCAGCGGATGACGAACGGTGCCATGAACGTGGAGATCGGGAACCCAACCTACAAAATGTACGAGGGGGAGCCCGATGACGACGTGGGGGAGCTGCTGGACGCCGACTTTGCCCTGGACCCTGACAAGGTGAGGGGCTGTGGGCTCTGCAGGGTCCTGCCCGAAGTGGGAGGTGCAGGGGGGAATTTGCTGAGGCTGTCAGGGCTCGCTGTGCAGCAGTCCTGGGGAGGCTCTGAGGGGCTGAATAGGCTCTGGTGCTGATGGGGCTCTGAGGGTCTCAAAGGCTTCAGGACTGGGAGCTCTGAGAGGTTGCAAAGGCTTTGAGGGATCACAAAGCCTTTGGGGCTGAGTGGGTTTGCAAACATTTCGGGACTAGGGGAACTCCGAGGGGTGACAGAGGCTTTGGGGCTGGTGGAAACTCTGAAGGTTCACAAAGGCTTTGGGGCTGGAGGTGCTCTGAGTGGTCTCAGGTTTTAGGGATGAGGGGGCTCTGAGGGATCACAAAGGCTTTGGAGCTGGGGATGCTCCGAGGGAGGCTCCAAAGGCTCACAAAGACTTTGGGGTGGGAGAAAGGGGGATACTCCAAGAAGCTGCGAAGGCTTCAGGGCTTGGAGGTGTCAGGATTGCAAAGTCTTTGAGGCTGGGGGCCTCTGAGGGGTCACAAAGGTTTTGGGGCTGGCGGTCTCTGAGAGGTCATGAAGGTTTTGGGGCTGGGGGGTTGAGGGGTCACAAAGGCTTTGGGGCTGGGGGGCTCTGAGGGGTCACAAAGGTTTTGGGGCTGGGGGGCTCTGAGAGGTCATGAAGGTTTTGGGGCTGGAGGCTGCAGGCAGGGCAGCGGGGCTGTCCCGTGTCCCCCTGGTCACGGCTGGTGGGGGCTCTCACCGAGTCACCCCAGGGCTGGGGACGGCAGTTCTGGGCAGGGGCGATGTCCGTGCCCCCTCCCACCTGCTCCCCCCTCTCTGCAGCCCACCAACTTCACCAACCCGGTTTATGCCACGCTGTACATGGGCGCCCACAACAGCCGCAACTCCCTGGCCAGCACGGACGAGAAGCGGGAGCTGCTGGCGCGGGGGGACGATGACCTGGCAGATCCCCTGGCATAGGGGCGTGGGGAGAGGGGCTGCGGTGCCCGGGCCCGGCACAGCCCCCGCCGCAGGGGCCGGGGGGGTGCCACGAGCCGCTGTATAAATGTACAAATGAAGGATTATTACTTTTCTATGTGAGCAGTATTATTACCTGTATATTCCCCGGTCTCAGGCCTCGGCGTCTTCATTGCCAGACCCGGCTTTGGTTTATTTTAAATCTCTTTAATTGGGCCCCCCTCTCCCCCGTCCCTTCCCTTTCCCTCCCTGCCCCTCTCCTCCCTTCTCCCCCCCTCCTGCCCCCAGGACAGGCCGGTGTGAGGTGGTCCCGGGGTGAACATCGGGGCTGGGGGTGGTGGGAGCCGTGGGGTCACTGCTGCGGGGGGCACAGGTCGGGGGGAGGCAGAGCGGGGTCCCACATGCTCCCAACCCTCCCCAGCTGCAGCAGCTCCCCTCCCCAGGGACCCCCTTTCCTTCTCCCCACCTAAATCTGCTGCTCCCCGGCTTCCCCCTTCTCCTGCAGCTTGGCCCCCCCAGTCCCCCCCAGCTCCCCATTCCCCTCCCTCCCCTCTTTCCCCCCCCATTCTCCCTCTCCCTCCCTCCCTCCCTCCCTGCCTTCCCTCCCTCCCTGCCTTCCCTCCCTCCCTGCCTTCCCTCCTCCCATTTTCCCCTCCCTCCCCCCTCCTCCCTTTCCCCCATTCCCTGCCCGACTGTTACAGGGGCCAGGATGAAGCCCCCAGCCCCACTGCGGTGCGGGGGGGTCCCCAGCCCCTCAGCCCCCCCTGCTCCGGCCTCACCTGCCCCTTGCCCGCTCTCCAACATGCACATTTTTTAACAGGAAAAAGAAAAAAAACACAAAAAAACCCCAACCCCAAACACAAAAAAAACCTGGAAATGACCTAGCTTTTATAGTAGAAATAAATAAACGCATGTGGGGGGGCGGGGGGGGACCCCATCCTTTTATTGGGGGGAAATGTTTTAATAATTTTTGCTGGATTACTTTACAACTAAACAAAACAGATATTGTTATAAATAAAATTTTTAAAAACTGAAGCACAGGCTGCTGGTTGGGGGGGGGATTGGGGGGAGTGTGGGGGGGTAGTTTTGGGGTCCTTGGGGGGACCCCGGGCACCGGGGGGCGGGGCCCCGGTGCCCCCAGAGCCCAGAGGGGCCAGGCCCGGCCCTGGGGAGTGAGAAGGGGGGTCGGGGGTTTAGGGGTGTGGAGGGGAGGGGGCTCGGGGGGGGTCTCGTGATGGGGAGGGGGGCACACGTGTAGGGCAGGAGAATCCCACCAGGACCTCTTGTTCCATCGAGCGCTGCTGGGGGGGCACTGCTGGGGTGAGGGGGGCACAGGGACCCCCGAGCACCGAGTACCGGAACCGGGAACGGGAACAGGGAACCAGGAACGGGAACGGGGAACCGGGAACGGGGAACGGGGAACTGGGAATGGGGGATGGGGAACGGGGAACCGGGAACCAGGAACGGAGAACCGGGAACGGGGAACCGGGAACGGGGAACCGGGAACCGGCACCGGCTGCACGCGCAGTCCCAGGAGCCGCCACCAGGTGGCGACACGGCCATCGAGAACGGAGCGGGGGGCAGGGAGCGCATCCCCGTGTCCTCCTGTGTGACCCCCCCATGTGTGACCCCCCCGTGTGACCCCCATCTGTGACAATGTGTGACCCCCCCGTGTGACCCCTATCTGTGACAATGTGTGACCCCCCCGTGTGACCCCCATCTGTGTCAAAGTGTGACCCCCCCCGTGTGTCCCCCCCGTGTCACACTGTCTCCTGTCCCGTCACCCCCCCGATCTTCCGGTGTCACCCCCCGACCCCCCACGCGCGTCTCCCCCCGTGAGGGTCCTGTGTATCCCCTCCTTTACCCCTTCGCTACTCCCTCCATTGTCCCCCCATGTGTCCCCCTGTACGGCCCCATGGATCCCCCCATAAACCCGCCCTTAGTAACCCCCATGTCCCCCCATTGTCCCCCATGTCTCCTTATTGTGTCCCCCATGTCCCCCCACTGTGTCCCCCATGTCCCCTGAGTATCCCCCATGTCCCCCTCTCTTCCCTTTTTTCCCTCCCGTGTGTCCCTCTCATGTCCCCCGTGTCCCTCCCCTGTGCCCCCCACTCCGTGTCCCCCCGTGTCCCCCCGACCGTGGGGCCACGGCCACAGGGGTGCCCAGGACAGCGCCGCTGCTGCACCTGGGGGGCTCAGCTGGGACGCCCCTTACACCCAGGGCAGCCGGACTGGACCGGGGACAGGACCGGACCAGGGGACAGGACCGGGGGGCAGGACCGGGGGACAGGACCGGGGCAGGACCGGACCTGGGGGCAGGACCGGACCGGGGGGCAGGACCGGGGAGCAGGACCGGGGGCAGGACCGGGGCGGGGGGCAGGACCGGACCGGGGGACAGGACCCCGCCAGGGACTCGCGGCCGCTCCGGGGGGGTTCGTGCTGCGGGGGGGGGGGGCTCAGGCCGAGCTCACTCGTGGCATCGAGTCCTCGGAGCGTCGAGCCCTCGTGGCATCGGCCGCAGCCTCGCCACGTGCCCGGTGGCTCTGAGGGACCCCCAGAGCCACGGCAGGTCCTGGTGCCCCCCGGCCGGTGGCTCAGCAGAGCGGGTCGCCCCTCGCCCCCTCCTCCATCAGCACCGGGCTCGGCGCAGCCCCCGGCCCCCCGCAGCTGCTGCCTTTGAGCCCCCCCAGCCCCGCGCCGGGTGCCGGCGGCCTCAGATCTATTTCAATACCGGCTCTTTGTTCACTTATCGGTCCTTAAATCTCCTCCCGAGGTTTTTCCTCCCTTTCCCCTCTCCCCCCGCACCAAACCCTTTTTATCTTTTTCCTTCAATATTTTCTATTTTTCACCCTCTTCCCCATTCATCCCCACCCTCCCCCCGCCTGCTTCTGCCCCTCCTATCTCAGCCCGTGGACTGCTAAGGTGGGGAGGGGGGGGTGTTACAGAGCCCCCCAACCCCTCTCAGACCCCGGTGTGCGTCTGCTCCCCGGTGAGACCATCAGGGACACCGGGACCCACTCGGGGAGTTTTCTTGGCCATGTGGGAGGGGGTCCCGAGGTGTCTGGGTGCCCCCGCAGCCCCTTCAGGCTTCCAACCCTCTGCAGGGTGAACGTGGCACCGGGGGGAGCAGCGCTGGGGGACCCCGGTGGGAGGGGAGAGGGGTACGGAGGCTCCTGCAGTGCGGGAATTTGGGGGCCAGGGAGGAGCGGGGGGCTCTGGGGTTGCCAGTGGGTCTTGCAGCGGGGCAGCAGCAGCAGCAAGGGCTGGGGGGATGGAAGGATTCTCCCTGAAGTGGGGGAGGCTCCTCTGAACCCCGGACCCCGGGCAAAAGCGGCTGCGTGCCCACATGCCCAGGGCCCCCATGGGGCTGGCCTGGGGCTGGTTGGGACCCCCTCGACGCCAGCCCCTCTGGACTCCCCGCTCCTCGTGGCTCTGCTCTCTCCTCTCTCTTCCCCGGATCCGTCTTCCTCATTCCTCGTCCTCTCCCTTCCCTTTTCCCATTTCTCCGTTACCTTTTATCATTCCGTCTCCGCATGTCCGCGCGGTTCTGCAGTGCCCTCCCCGCGTGCCCCCACCACCCCCCAGTGCCCCCAGGCCCCCCGAGTGCCCCCAGGACCCCCCCGAATGTCCCCAACCCCGCCGATTCCAAGTCCCCGCCGGCAGCTTCCCGGGATAATCACAGTAATAACAGCAATAATAGGAATAATGATAAATGGATGGGGTGTGGAAGGGGCTGTGAAGGGGGGTGAAAACCCCTCGTGGGGGGGTGAGAACCCCTCGGGGGGTGGGAGAGGGGCCCGGCACCGCGCCGGGGGCTGAGCACACGCGTGTCCATGTGCACACACGTGTCCGTGCAGGTGACGCAGGTGGCGTGTCCAGCCTGACGCGGGGGGGGGGGTCGCAGGACAAGAGGACACCTCGGGTGGGGCAGGGTATGGGGTCCCCCCCAGGGACCCTCCGTAGGGTCTCCCCCATCCCTTCCTGCTGAAGTTTTGGGGGTCCAGGGTGGGGGACCCTCTGCCCTCCCCTGGAAGGGCAGCACTGTCGGTGTCCCCCCGGTGCCTCCACCGGGTCTGGGGTCTCCGGGAGATGGGACGGGGGGGTTGCAGGATCGGGAGCGTGCCGGGGGGCCGGGGGAGAGGGGGACAAGTCCGGGAGCATCCGGGGGAGCGGGAAGATGGAGCAGGAGGGGGGCACCCCGGGATGCTGGAGGATCGGGGGCGAGGACCGGGTCGGGGGGATGCCGGGTCTCCGGGAGAGAAGGGCAGGACCGGGATATCCCGGGCTCCGGGGGTCTCCAGAAAACGGGGGAGCAAGACCGGGAGAACCGTCGCTGCTGGGGAAGAAGTGGGGCGGGACCAGAGGCACCCCGAAGTGATGGAGAAGAGCGGGGGGCATAGCTGGGGACACCCCTGGGTGGGAGGGAAGCTGTGGGGGGGGTAGGACCAGGGACACTTCGGGTTGATGGAGAAGGCGGGGGGAGGATCGGGGACACCCCGGGATGCTGAAGGAGGAGTGGGGGGAAGGACCAGGGGCACCCCGAGATGCGGGGGAAGCGGGGGAGCGGGAGCGGGGGCACCCCGAGGAGCGGGGCTCTCCCCGCGTCCCTCACCCCGGTCTGTGGCGGAGCCGCCGGTGCGCACGGGGCCGGTGCGGGGTCCTGGCGCCCCCGGAGCCGCCCCCCCGGTGCCCCCCCGCCGGTCGGGATTGGCGGGGCCGCCGAGGCACCGCCCGGCCCCGCAAGTCTCCCACTTTCTTCCCGCCGCCCCTCACCGCCGCCGCCGCCGCCGCCGCCGCCGCTCCCGGAGCCCCGCGATGCTCCGCCGCCGCCTGCCCCTGCTCGGGCCCGGGCTGCTGCTGCTGCAGGTACGGGGCATCCGCGACCCCCGGCCGGGCGAGCTGCCGCCGCCGCGGGGCGTGCGGGGTCCGCGGTTACCGGGCAGGGGGGCGATTACCGGGGGAGGGGGGGGGCAGTTCCAGGAGGGGGGAGTCGTGCAGTTATTGGGGGCGTAGGACAAATCCGGGGGAGGGGGCGTGGAGGTCCCGAGGGGAGTCGTGCAGTGAAGGGGGGGTTCGGTCCTGGGGGGGGGTGAGGCTCGGGAGGGGGGGGTGTCGTGAATTGGGGGGGCTGTGGCAGTCACGGAAAGAGCAGACGGCTGGGGGGGGTCAAGCGCGACCCTCGGGGGGGTCGAGCAGACACGGAGGGGAGGGGTCGTAGGGGGGTGAGCGGCAGAGTTGTTTGGGGGGCGGCTGACGGGGGTTGCACACGGGGGATCCTGCCCCCCCCCCCGCCCCCCCCAAGTTGGAGGGACAGGGGGCTGCCCCGGAGCTCGGGCGGAGTTGTGGTGTCGGGGGGAGCCTCGGGGGGTCCCGTCGCCGGTGAAGCCCCCCCGCTTTCTCCCCCCACCCCCGGCTGCAGAGCGCGGGAGGCGCCGTCTGGCAGGTGCGGGGGGGGCAGCGAGACGGAGCCGCGCGAGTGGGGGCGGCCACGCGTGGGTGGCTCGGACCCTCTGCCCGAGGGCTCCGCGGGGGGGTCGGGGGAAGCCTTGTCCCGCTCACCTGGGCAGGGGGGAGCGGGGTGACTTCCCCGCCGTGTCGGGGAGCGAGGGGGGGGGTCCCCAGGCAGGACTGAGGGGGCCCAGCTGTCCCCTGGTTCCGCCAAGGGCGTGAGCCCCAAAACCACCTGCGGGGGCGACGCCTCATTCCTGTCCCGACTCCGTTCGGCCTCAGCCCCTGCACGGGGGGGCTCAGCCCTGCCGGGGGGTTCTCCATTCCCATCCCACCCACTGCCCCCCGGCCGTGGGGAGGACGCACGGGGGTCTCGACCCCCGGGACAGGCCTGGGGGCGGGGGTGCTTTGCCTGTTCCCCCCCTCGGTCTGTGTGGAAGCTGAGGAGCGGCTGCAGCCGCAGAGACCCCCCCCGCCTGCAGAGACCCCCCCACCATGTCCCCCAGTCCCAGATACTCAAAGCTTCCCAAGGCCACTCACCCCCCGCTTGTCCCCCCCTTCGCCACCTCCTCTTGGAGCCCCTCGGGGGGCTACAGCTGCATCCAGCGCCGTGGTGGTCAGGAGGGAGGGATGGAGCCCCCCCCCCAACCCAGCCGGGGGGGCCGGGCTCATCACCCAGCGGATCTGATTTCCTGACACTCCATTTTTACTTTCTGTGTTTCATGAATAAAATCAAACGAGTCAATTCCCTCTCGGGAATTGGATGCACATCAGGGACCCCCCCCACCCCCCCCCTGCACCACCCGACCCCCCCAAGGCAAAGGCTCCCTCAACTTGTCTCTCCCTGGCGCGCTGCTCCCTGCGTGGGGAGGGGGAGACGTGTGCCCGCGTGTGGGGGTGGCTCGGCGTGACCCCCCCTCCCCGTGTCCATCCATTGCAGAGCATCTGTCGGTGCTGGAGCTGCTTCAAGACAAATGGGTTTGTTTTGATGAAATCCGGAGCAGGGCGCTGCCCTGGCCCCCCCAGCCCCCACCCCCTGCCCACGCAGGCGGCGGTGTTGAGGGGGGGCACGGGGGGCTCAAAGCCGGGGGACACGGACATGGCCTGGAACGTGGGGTGGGCATGAGGGTGCAGGAGCCTCCTGCACGGCAATAACCCCAGGAGATCCCTGAGCCTCGACCCCTCTGCGGTCCAGGACTCTCCCCCCTCCCAGGGCTCCGGGAGGGGCTGGGGTCTGCCCAGCCGTGGGACCACCGGGTGCCAGGGCAGGGTAATGGAGCCATTCCTGCCCCTCGGCTCTTTGGGCCTGATGGGGAGAAACTTTCCCGGTCTCTTTTGGGGATCAGGAGGCAGATGGATGGGTGGGGGTCCCATCGCCTTCCCCCCGGCTCCAGCGGACCCCTTGGACTGGGGCTCCCAGTGCCGCATCAGGGCTGTACTGGGAGCACTGGGGGAAGGGCCAGCTGGGGCTGCACCCCCAGGGCAGCAGTGACAGCCTCGTCCCCGTGCAGGAGCGAGGGACCCCCGGCGTGTGGGACCCCCAGGGTGTCCCCCCCGTGTGTGGGTTTGCTGTCGGTGCCTGCTGGGTGACACTGGTGCGTTGGGATCGAGCCGTACTGGGATGGACAAACTCTCCCAGCCCAGCGGGTGCCTGTTCCCACTGTGGGGGTGCAGACCACCCCTCCCCGGCCCCCCACCCTTGGTGGCTGCTGCTTCCCGGGCTTTGCTGTGCTGGCAGTGCTGGCACAGGCAGGAGGACGAGCCCACCTCTGATTGCAATCGACACCCCCCTCCCCAGCCCTTCCCAAGCTCCTGCGTTATTTTTATGCATTCCATTATTTTCTGTTCACTGAGCATTAAATCTTGGGGGTCCCTCCGGGTGGGGCTAACCTGGCTCCCCGCTGCTGAGGGTCCCAGCCAGTCCCCCAGGAGCACCCAGGAGCCTCGGCTGGGCCCAGCCGGGTGGAGGAAGGGCGATTCTCTCGGCATCCCCTGGGGTTCCTGGGAGGCAGATGCCACCCTGGGCACTGGGTGCCCCATGCCCTGGTGATGGGGTGACCCCCCCCGGTTCTGAGCGAGGTTCAGCAGCGGAGGGGATGGGTGATGCTGGCCCTGGATTGGGCAGGAACAGGCTGGAACAGGCAGGAACACCGCGATGAAGCCACGATGGGATGGTTGAGTGCCACAGCAGGACCAGGACGGGGACAGTGGTGTCCTTCCTCACCCTGCTCCATCCCTGCTGCCCTCGCCAGAATGTGCCCCCCACCCCCCATTCCCTGCGCCCGTGCCTCGGTTTCCCTCCTTTCTGGCACAGGCAGGTGAGACAGCGGCTGTCTGTGAAGCACCTGAGTGCTGCTGGCAGGTTTTCCTGCTTGGATTAACCCTTCGCAGGAAATTCTGCCTTGCTCTGCCGGTGGCCATGCCAGCCGGAGCCCGATGGCCCGGGATGCCAAACTCATCCACTTTGTCCCTTCCTCGCCTTGCTGTCACTCGGGAGCTGTCTCCTGGGCTGCTGGCTGACAGATGGCTTTGCTCTTAGCAGATGCTGCCAGCCCTTTCCATGCAAGGACACCCCAGTTCCCACCTTCCCAGCTCCCGTTTTTAGGGGGGGTTTACCCGGTTCGCGGCTCGGAGGTTTGCATCACATTTGGGGCCAGAGCAGAGGATATGGGGTTCGGGTGGTGCTGCTGCCCTGCAGCCCCATCTGCCCGGGGGTCCCTGGGGGTGCTCCAGGGCCTGGCTGCAGCGGGTCGGAGCCGGGCCGGTGCCCGCGGGGCCGGGATGGGCTCCGTGCATCCCCCGGTGCCGCTCCTGCGGCTCCCTGAGCCTCTCGCCGTTGCGGCGGGTGCTGTGTGCTCAGCATGGCTGAGCTAATCTATCGCCAAACAAACACACACTGTTATTCCGAAAGAAGGTTTCCAAGCGACTCATTTCCCTTTTTTTAATAACTCTTCCCTCTGGTGCCCTTTGCACCCTAAGCTGGGAGATTCAATAAGGCTGGAGCCTGGAGCGTTGCTGGCGCAGCCTCACCGAGGAGGGGAGCAGTGGCTGGGGAAGGGGGGGGCACCCAGGGGTGCCCCCCAGCCAGACCCACCCACCCTTGCGCTTCTCGGTGCCGTTCTGGCTCCAAGCCGGGTCCGGTTTTATTGCTTTTTCCCCTCACTCCCGTTTTTAATTGCCAGTTTTCCGCTGGGGACCGGCAGAGGGGGCCGAGCCGGAATGGGGAGCAAGGCGGGCGCTCTCCCCTGCAGCCCCCAGCTGAGCCCCCACCGCTAATCACACTCTTGCCAATTAACGCTCCCGGATTAATGACTTTGCCCACCCTTTCTGCATCCACAGCTCCTCCTCTCAGGGAGCCAAGGTCCCCGCAGCCGGTGGCCCAATCGTGGGGTGACGCCGCGCTGAGACCCCGCAGCTGGAGCCCCCCCAGCCCTGCCCTGGCCGAGCTCCAGCCTCGCCGCGGTGCCTGGCTCAGCCTTCGCGCTCGGGCGCTGGAGGTAAATGGCCCAGGAAAGATGAAGCTTCCTCTCCTGCCGCTTGGATTGCTGCTGAAGGAATAATCACATCCCCGTGCCCCCCCCCCGCCTTCAGCCCCCACCCGGTTTTTTTTTTCCCTGTTGCAAAAGGAAAGTCATTGTGGAGGAACAGAGCAGGGACGCGAATCAATCCCAAATCAGTTCCCAACGCACCCCGCTGTGCACGGATCCCGTGTGACCCCCGTGACCGTCCCAGCTGCTGGGCCGATGTCACAGTGGGGGGGGACACCCTCTCATTGTCCCCCTCTGGTGCAGGGCAGCAGAGCCTCCGTCTGCAGCGGGCAGAGCAGAGCTTCACCCGGCACCCGCCCGAGAGAGGCCGGAGCCTGGGCTGGTGGTGGGTGAAAAGTGGGGCTGAATCCAGCCCTGGGGGGCACGAGGAGGGTCCCAGGGGACCCTGGGCTGCAGGGACACGCTGTTCCCTGCTCCTGACAGGAGCCAGTGCCTGGCTGCGGTGGGTCGTGGTCCTTGTGACCCCAAAGGAGCTGCGGTCCCAGCGATGCCCTTGAGGGTCCCCAGCGTCCCTGGGGGTCTCTTGGAGGGTTTCAATCAAAGTCCACCGCCGGGGGGTGTGGGGGACACCGTGTCTTTGCTGCTGCCTCCCACTTCCTGGGGGGCACAGATCTCATCTGGTGCTGGGAGTGTCGGGGGGAGATGTGCAGTGTGGGGGCTCCAGGGATGGGGTCCCACCGAGGGCACAGCCCGGCATTTACCCCCTCTCTGGTGACCTTCTCACTGGCCCTGTCTCATCCAGAGGGGTGGGGGGGTGCTGGGAATGCGATTTATGATCCCGCCTGATACGATCTTATAAAATTTCCCGGGCACACTCGAAATTACATTTCCATAGCTCAGGAGCAGCGATCTCTGTGTGCGCCAATACCTGCCACTTTTATGGCTACATTTATTGCAATAATAAAGTGAAATGGTGAGGCGAGGGGTGGGGGTGGCTGGGGGGGGGAGCAGCCGGGCAGAAGGTGGGGGCTGTGTTGTTGAGGGCCCCGGGTCCCCCTATTTTTGGGAGGACTCGGGGGAAGCTGCTGCCTCTCTGCCGTCACCTGCTGAAGAGCTGGGAGAGGGGTAGAGAGAACCCCGCAGCCTGTTCTGCTGGAGGGAAACTGAGGCAGGGTCGAGGAGGGGGAGCGTCCTGGGGGGGCATCCCTGGCACTGGAGATGTGGGAGTGACCTGGAACCCGGCCCTGCCGGCTGTGCTTCCCTGTCCCCACACACCATCCCCGTGAGCTGCCCGTGTCCCCACGTCCTGCGCAGCGTGACTGGGGGTGGCCAGGAGGAGCCCCCGCCCCAGCGACCCCCACAAGGAGCTGGGTCCCTCCCAAGCCGATCGAGGGGGTTCCAGGCCTGTTGGCCTCTGCTCAGCTCAGGGAGCTGCTGGGTGACAGATGCCCAACAGCCACATGTCCCTGTCCCCCGCCGCCCCCGTGTCCCCTCTCTGCTGCCCACCCGCCCGCACCCCTCTCCCCCTCCCTCTCCGTTTATCTCCTGTTTTCCCATTCATTCCCTTTTCTCCTCCAGCCCAATGAGTCACACAAGCCCCGAATCCTTTGCCTGCTGCCGTCTCCTCCCTTCTATTATATTTTTTCCTTTGCTCTTAGCAGCACTTTCCTTTTTCACCCGTGGGGGGAGAGACTCGGGATGTACATTTTTCCCCGGCTCCCCCCCAGCCACCTCCCAGCTCCTGCCTCACGGTGAAGCCCTTAAAAGTAATAAATAAATAAAACAACGGCTGAGGAAAGAAAAGGCAGGAAACGAGTGACAGGGAAAAGGAACCAAAACGAAAGAAAGAAGGAGGAGGGAGAAAAAAAAGTCCTACTCAGGCTATGAAATATTTATTAGCCAGCGCGTGCCGAGCGCATTAATAAAGCTGCAGCATTTGCATATTTTTTTCTGTCAGCGAGGAGCGAGGTGTCTGTTTGGGGGGTGAAGGCACAGCTGATCCAAAGCCCATCCCCTCGGGCCCGTGCGGGTCGTGGCTCTGCTCGAGGTGACACCGGCCCTCGGGCACTCAGCACATCGGTGTCGGGAGCGGGACCTCAGCAGGACCACGGCTGCAAGGAGCCCATGGTGCCTTTGGTGGGTGGTTTGGTGGATTTGGTTGGATTTGGTGGATTTGGTGGATTTGGTGGATTTGGTGGATTTGGTGAATTTGGTGGATTTGGTGGATTTGGTGGATTTGGTGGATTTGGTGGATTTGGTGGATTTGGCTTTGGTGAGCTCGTCCAGGCTCTCCTCTGGCTGAGGAGGTGCTGGTGTCAGATTCACCTGTCCTGATGCTGGGGATGCCCATCCCAGGGCTGGGGTGCCCTTCCTGGTGCTGAGAGTGCCTGGCCAATGTTGGGGATGCACATCCCAATGTTGGGGTGCCCTTCGCGGTGCTGGGGTTGCCTATCCTGGTGCTGGGAGTACCCATCCCTGCGCTGGATGTGCCCATCCCTGCCCTGGAGGTGCCCATCCCTGTGCTGGAGGTGCCCATCCCTGTGTTGGAGGTGCCCATCCCTGCGCTGGAGGTGCCCATCCCTGCCCTGGAGGTGCCCATCCCTGCCCTGGAGGTGCCCATCCCTGTGCTGGAGGTGCCCATCCCTGTGCTGGAGGTGCCCATCCCTGTGTTGGAGGTGCCCATCCCTGCGCTGGAGGTGCCCATCCCTGCCCTGGAGGTGCCCATCCCTGTGTTGGAGGTGCCCATCATGGTGCAGGGGGTGTCACCTGCCCACCACCCTGTCAGGGGTTGTGGTCTCAGCAGCACAGAAGGGGCAGAGGAAGGACTGAGGAAGCCTCGAGGTGTTCCTGCTGAGCCTCTCTCCAGGCAGGATCCATCCAGCCATCGCTGTGACGGTACACGTGGCACGGTGGCCATGCATGGGTGTGTCCTGACTTGTCCCTCCGTGTCACCTCTTCTGCTGTCCTTTTGCCCTTGATCCCTCACCTTGATCCTCGACTGCAGCCATCCTGGGGAGGGACCAGGTGTCACCTCCCCAGTGCCCCCAGCCCAGGGGTGCCCAGCAGCACAGCTGCCCCTTGCCCTGGCACCAAGCACTGCCCAGGACGGTCACTTGCAGCTCTGTGTGGCAGCAGCATGGCCATACCTGTCTGCTAGGGATGGGGACAGTGATGGGGACATCCCCTGCTGGTCTGGTAGGGATGGGGACAGTGATGGGGACATCCCCTGCTGGTCTGGTAGGGATGGGGACATCCCCTGCTGGTCTGGTAGGGATGGGGACAGCGATGGGGACATCCCCTGCTGGTCTGGTAGGGATGGGGACATCTCCTGCCTGACTGCTAGGGATGGGGACAGCGTGGCTGGAAGGACAGGGACAACGATGGGGACAGGAACAAGCTGGCAGTGGGGATGGGGACAGGGGATAGGGATGGGAACAGGCCGGCTGCAGGAATTGGGACAGGCTGACTGTAAGGACAGGGACAGGCTGACGACTGTAGGGACAGGGACGGGCTGGCAGTGGGGACAGGGACAGGCTGGCAGTGGGGATGGGGACAGGCTGACTGTAGGGACAGAGACAGGCTGACTGTAAGGACAGGGACAGGCTGACGACTGTAGGGACAGGGACGGGCTGGCAGTGGGGACAGGGACAGGCTGGCAGTGGGGATGGGGACAGGCTGACTGTAGGGACAGAGACAGGCTGGGTGTAGGGACAGGGACAGGCTGGCAGTGGGGATGGGGGCGGGCGCACATGGTATGGATGGGGATGGGATGGCGGTGAGGACGGGGGCGGGTGTGCAAGGAGCACAGGAAAACATCAGCGGGGACACGCAGCCACACCAAGCACCTCACTCCGTGCACGTGTGTGTCACTGTGCATGTCACGGTGTGTGTCACTGCTTGTGTCACCATGTGTGTCACTGTGCGTGTTATCGCGTGTGTCAGCATGTGTGTCACTGTGCATGTGTCACTGTGTGTGTCATGGTGCTTGTGTCACCATGTGTGTCACCGTGTGTGTGTCACCGTGTGTGTGTCACTGTGTGTGTCACTGTGTGTGTCACCGTGTGTGTGTCACCATGTGTGTCATCGCATGTGTCACCGCATGTCACCACGTGTCACTGTGTGTGTCACTGTGTGTGTGTCACTGCGTGTCACCGTGTGTGTGTCACCATGTGTGTGACACCTCATGTGTCACCTCATGTGTCACCGCGTGTCACCGCGTGCGTGTCACAGCAGCGCTCTCAGGGCCGCGCAGGACATGGCGGTGTTTGTGCACACCCAGCCGCGTGTGCAGCAGTGCCTGCGCTCCAGAGCAGCCGCTGGCATTCCGCACTCCTCGGGCACACACCTGCAGCACCCATGGGCGCACACCCGCGGCATCCATGGGCTCACACCCGCAGCACCCACGGGCACACACCCGCGGCACCCACGGGCTCACACCCGCGGCACCCACGGGCTCACACCCGCGGCACCCACGGGCGCACACCCGCGGCACCCATGGGCGCACACGTTCACCCGGAGGCTCAGGAAGAGCCGCTCCGGAGCTGTCCGTGCTCTCTCTCCCACGCGCAGCCGCTCGGACACGCCTGGGCACGCCGGGTCCCTCCCGGTACCGCATTAGCACCCGCGCGGCGCCGGGAGATAAATGGGAGCTGTCAGAGGCACCTTGTTTGCTGCTAACCTTTGGAAATGCCACGGCGCCCCGGGCTGCGCGTGCCGGGGGGAGCGGGCCCGCGGGGATTGTCGCTCACCACCTCCAATTAATCTCCTCGTGCTAACGAAGGCGTCGGGGTGACAGGGGAGAGGCTGGGTTGACTCTGCGCCCATGGGGAGAGCAGGAGACCCCCGAGCAGGGGAGCAGTGTCTGTGCTGCCTGGGGACCCCGCCAAGGTGTGGGGACAGGATGGGAAAGGGGATAGGGACAGGGAATGGGGACAGGGGACAGGGGATGGGGACAGGGATGGGGATGGGGATGAGGACAGGGGATGGGGATGGGGACAGGGGATGGAGATGGGGACAGGGAATGGGGATGGGGACAGGAGTTGGGGATTGGGACAGGGTGGTGGTAGGGGTGAGCACAGGCTGATGGTGTCAATGGGGACAGGCTGGTGGTAGGGACAGGAACAAGCTGATGGTGGTCATGGAGACAGACTGGCCATGGGGACAGGGACAGGCTGGCCTCAGGAATTGAAGCAGGTTGGCAGCAGAGATGGGGACAAGCCTGGGACAGGCTGGTGGTGGAGATGAGGCCTTTGTTGGGGGCTGCTGTGGGGTGCTCTGCTCCCCCACCCAGTGCTGGCAGGGCTGCTCTGCCTTGAGCTCGAACCCCATCATTCCCAGCCCCGCTCTCGGGGTGCTGGAGCCCATCCCAGCCCACACCGGGGCAGCCAGGACCCCCCCACTGCTCCGCTCCCCTCCACCAAGGTGACCGAGGGTCTCGGGGGAGCAGCTGACGGCGCTTGGCCCCAACAGCAAATGGGATGTGAGTGGCCATCACCGCCGGGCCTGACAAACCAAATTGATGCCGGCACCGAGAGCCTTCCAGGTCCCTCTGCAGCTGCCTCAAGCCCTTCCCGCATCCTTGCCTGGCTCCGTGTGCTCGCGGGGGGTGGCAGACGGTGCCTGTGGCCTCATGGCAGCCCCACACGGGCACAGAAGGGCACACGAGGGGCTTGAGAGCAGCTAAACCATGGAATGACACCACAGGGATCATGATGAGGATGAGGAGAAGCACAAGAAGGGGATGAGGAGGGGGTCACAGGCAAGAGGATGAGGAGGGGAGCAGCAGGGATGTGTAGATACAGCAGTGCGTGTGACAAACCACCATCTCGGGTCTCCTGTGCGCGGTAGCAGAGCCCCTCACAGCACAGAGCCAGGCACGGCCCTGCCCGGCACTGCCCGCAGCTCCTGGGGAGAGCAGCGTGGGAGGGGGACGGCACTGGGACCCCCACCGCATGTCCCGGAGGTTCAGGGGCACGTGCGTGCGGCTGCACCCCGACGGCACAGCGGGAGCATTAATATTTAACGCGAGGTGTACGGGACCTGCCCTGAATGCCGACAGCGCTGCCAGGGCGCAGGGGGGTGACCTTGTCTCCCCTCGGCTCTGGCGTGGTTGAAGCGTCCCTGGCTCATCCCGAGCCCGCAGGCTCCGAGCCCCCCGGCCGGCCTGGGCTCAGCGGGGGCTGCGGGCAGAGAGGGACCCCCGCGCTCCGGGGCTGCGCTGGTGCCGCAATCGATCGCCCTTGGCTGCATCGCAGCCGCTGCCCTGCTCTGCAATTCCCTTTCATCCCTCGCTCCCCCAGCAGCTCCTGCCGAGGGACTGGAAGGGTTGGGGGGCTGCCAATCTGGCCCCTCGCCCGCGGGGGCTGGGGCACCTCTGTTCCTGCAGGGATGGGGGATGTTTGCTCTGTCCGTGCCCGGCCTGTTCCCCCCAGCCCCTGGCTCTGTCCCGCACCAGCCTGGCCTGGGGATCCGCAGCCCCCAAGGGCACAGCGGGCGCTGCCAGTCTCTGTCCCCATCTGCTCCCACTGCGTCCCCTCCCCACCGCCTGCCCATCCCTGTCCCTTCCCTGTCCCTCCCGCGATTCCCATCACAGCCTGCTCCAATCCGATCACATCACAGCCCCCTCATCCCTGCACGGGATCACGGCGTGGGGGGATTGGGAAGAGAAACTGAGGCAGGGGAGGAGGGCACAGGCACCTGCGGCACTGCTGGGGACCGGCCTTGGCTCCCAGCCCTGGCTGAGATGGAAATCCAGCGCAGAGCTCGGAAACCTCCAGAAATCCTTCCCGGTGGTGGGGGCTCAGCAGGATGCGCTGCTTTGCGTGTTCCTCATGGGCTGCAGCCCCCAGCCCCTCGCCGTGGGTGCAGAAGGATTTGGGGGGCTCCCAGTCGAGGGGTCACTGGTGCCCCTTAGCTTCCCCAGAGCGCGGTGTGAGGGGTCCCAGGTTTGATGGATGGAGAGACGGAGCAGAGCTGGGATGCAGACACCATCCCTCTCCCAAAAATGCAGCTCTCTCAGCTGAGGGGTGCCCCGCTCCCCTCGTTATCTCATCCCGGTCCTGCCCCCCCCCTCTCCGGCTGGCGAAGGCGCCCGGCTTTGAAGCTGCGTTGAAATATAGATAAGGGCGAAGGCAGCAGCCGCGCTCGGAAAGAGCCGGGGGGAGCGGGGGGCTGGCCGGGCTGGGGGCTGCAGGGGTGGGTGCTGAGCTGCAGCTCTGCACTGCACACCCTGGCCCCCCCATGATGGGCTGAAACACCCCAAATCCCTTTCCCACGGGCACGGAGGGGCTGCGTGCCCTGCCCAGGGTTCCTCTCTCTGGTGCAGCACAAGCAGAGCAGATTTAGGAGCTCAGCCCGGCACAGCTCCGGGGGATCCAGGGATGGATCAGATGGAGCCCCTGGCTCAGCAGAGTGTGGGGGTCCCTGGCTGGGCTCCCCCCATGGTGCTGCTCCATCTCTGCAGGGACACCCTGCACTGAGACCTGCCCGGCCATGGGGGAGGGGGCATGGGAGGCTCACCCCTCTCTGAGGGGGCTCATGGGACCCCCGTCATTCCCCATGGGGATCATTCCCAAGCAGGAAATGGCATCAAGCCATTCTGTAGGGTGAGTGATGCCAGGATGAGCCCCCAGCAATGACAGGAGCCGTTCCCTGGGCCTGCCTCAGCTTCCCATGAGAGCACAGCCCCTCACGCTCCCCCCAGCCCCTCCAGCTGGAGCCTCTGCTGCCCCACTCTCCCTCCCTCGTTCCCCCCGGGATCCAGGTCATCCAGAGCAGAAACTGCCTGAGCAGCCAAGCACCTGCCAGCTCAGGGCGACAGTGATTGACGAGGCCGGGGCTGCTGGAGCAGCATCCCGCATGCCGGAGCAGCTGGCAGGGCAGGAGGGCACAGAGGGCACCCCGGGAGCCGTAGGATGAGGGATGGGGGCGCAGGGGGCAGGTGGGCAGGGGGATGAGGGACAGGGGACACGTCAGAGTTGGGGTCCCAGGCTAGGGCTGGCAGCTGGCTCTGCTCACTGGTGTCCATCCCAGTGACTGGGGGAGACTTGGGAAGGGGCTGGTCCCGACCCGGCTGGTGCAGGCAGGAGGATGAGGAGGGTGCAGGCAGGAGGATGAGGAGGGTGCAGGCAGGAGGATGAGGAGGGTGCAGGCAGGAGGATGAGGAGGGTGTAGGCAGGAGGATGAGGAGGGTGCAGGCAGGAGGATGAGGAGGGGGGACTAGGTAGAGGATGAGGAGGGTGCAGGCAGGAGGATGAGGAGGATGCAGGCGGGAGGATGCAGGCAGAGGGATGAGGAAGGGCACAGACACAGCTCTCTGCCCTCTCTCCCCCAGACGGTGTGTGCTGGCGGTCACGTCGCCAAGACCTTGGGGTACCTGGAGATGGGCACCTCCGGCCTCCTCAAGGATGTCCCCTACGGCACTCTGAAGCCCCCGGTGCTCGACCCCGGGCGGCTCATTCCGGCAGAGCCGCCCCGGGGCGCGGGGACACCGGCGGGCACCGGACGGAGCCCCTGGGACTGGCAGAAGAACCAGACGGCGGGGGAGCTGCTGAGCCCCCGCGCCCACCGCAAGCCCATCCTCAAATCGAGCCGCACCAAGAAGATTTTTGGTTGGGGCGACTTCTACTTCAACATCAAGACTCTCAAGTTCAGCCTCCTGGTGACGGGGAAAATCGTCGATCACATCAACGGCACCTTCAGCGTTTACTTCCGACACAACTCCTCCAGCCTGGGCAACGTCTCGGTCAGCATCGTGCCCCCCTCCAAGGCGGTGGGTTTCGAGGTGCTGGTGCCCGGCCCCCCAGCACTGCCGCGACCACCGCCCCCTCCCCAGCAGAGCACCCTCCCCGAGGGGCGCCCGGCCAAGGCGCTCAATTGCCACGTGGAGTACGAGAAGACGAACCGGGCTCGGAAGAACAAACCGTGCCTGTACGACCCGTCCAAGGTGTGCTTCACCGAGCACACGCAGAGCCACGCGGCCTGGCTCTGCGCCAAGCCCTTCAAGGTCATCTGCATCTTCATCTCCTTCCTCAGCATCGACTACAAGCTGGTGCAGAAGGTCTGTCCCGACTACAACTTCCAGCACGACAACCCCTACTTCGGCTGATGGCAGTGGAGCAGGGGATGGGTGGGGGAACGGGGGGGTTGCAGCGCCCCGTTGTCACTTGGGGGCTTGTGTCACCCCCACACCGGCTCCCTCTTCATCACTGGAGCATCTCCATGCTGGGCTGGGGGACAGCCGGTGCTGGGGGTCCTGGACCCCACCCAATGACATCCCGTCCCTGCAGCATCCCTGCGCCACAGTGGGGTACACCCAGTTCTGGGGGTCCCACCCACCCACTGAGACCCCATCACTGAGTACCCCATAGTGGGGCAGAGCCGGTGCTGGGGGTCCCAGTTCCCCCCCAGTGACATTCCATCACTGGGGTAGAGCCGGTGCTGGGGGTCCTGAGACCCATCACTGGGGTACACCCGTTCCTGGGGGTCCCCTCACCCACTGAGACCCCATCACTGCAGCCCCCCATTCTGGGGTACACCCGTTCCTGGGGGTCCCCACCCCCTCACCCACTGAGACCCCATCACTGCAGCACTGCCTGTGCTGGGAATCCTGGACCCCCACCCACTGAGACCCCTCCCCACCCACTGAAACTCCATCACTGCCCCACCCGGCTCCTCATCGGGTACAACTGGTGCTGGGGGTCCCGGCCCCCCACCCACCGAGACCCCCTCACTGCAGCTGGGGGGGTGCAGGCACGGAGCCCCCCCATGCTGGAGGCTGGGCGGGGGTCGCTGCACTGGGGGGCACAGCCCCATGCGATGTCACCTCTGGGGTGACACGGAGTGGGGTCAGGGTGCTGTGAGGGGGGTCAGATTGCTCTGGGGGGGGGTCAGGGTGCTCTGGGGGGGGGGTCAGGGTGCTCTGGGGGGAGGCTCAGTCCTCACCCTGCGGGGTTTTGGTCTCTCCTCATCCTCCCCACGTGCGCGTGTGACACACACGAACCACGCGTGTGCAAGGCCACACCCAGCTATTCTGAAGCCCCCTCCCCTCCACTGGCCACGCTCCGGTGCCACATCCGAGCCCCCCCGCCCCCCATGAACCCCTCACCCCCACCGGGGACCCCCGCAGGTGTGCAGCCCCCCCCCACCCAACGCCGTGATGATGTGCCAGGCGGGGGTTAGGGATGCCATGGGGGGGGTCCCGGGGGGCTGCCCCCTCCTCTCGGGGAGGGGCTTCTTCATCTTTTTTTTTTTTTTTTTTAAAGAAAATTAAAATGGAAAAAAAGTGGAAAATAAAGAAAAACCTGGGAAAAAAGAAAAAATGAGTTTGATGATCCCGCCCGGAGCGGGGAATGGGGAGAGAGGGAGGAGGCGAGACCCCCGGGATTAGGGATAGGGGGGGTGCAGGGACGGGGGACCCCAGGATCGGGGATATGGGGGGGTGCAGGGGCGGGGGACCCCAGGATCGGGGATATGGGGGTGCAGGGGTCGGGCTGACCCCGGCTGGGGGGGTGGGGGAGGTCTCGGACCTCCCGTTTCCCGTCGGCCCCGCGGCTCCGGTGGGTCCGCCCTCCCCGCTGGGCGCGCGGGGGGGCGGGGCCAGGCGGGGGCCGGGAGCGGGACCGGGTCCGGGGCTGGGTCCCGGCTGGGACCCACGTGCAGCGCGGACCGAGATGTGGCCGCTCCGCCTGGGCAGGGTGAGCCTCGGGGCTGGGAGAGGGGCCCGGTGCCCGGTGCCCGGGGGTGGGGTCCCCGGTTCCCGGTAGGGATCCCCGGTAAGGATCCCCGGTAAGGACCCCCGCTTCCCGCATCCCCCGGTGCGCGCCGGGCGCTCCGGCCCTTGGTGTCTCCCGGTGCTCACGAGGGTCCCGGTGCCCGGGGGACAGTCCAGGTACCCCGGGGGGACACCCACTGGGGCCCCGGTGCCCGGAGGGGGTGTCCCGGAGCCCAGAGGGGTCCCGGTCCCCGGGGAGCTTTCGGTGCTCGCAGGGGTCCCGGTGCCCACAGTGTGCTGCAGCCCCCGGTGTTCGCAGGGCAGTCGGTCCCCGGCATGTCCCGGTCCCCGGTGGGATCTCCCGGTCCCCAATGAGAGCTCCCGGTCCTCGCTGGCGGGGGTTGGGGGTGTCCCGGTGCCCCCCCGTGCACCCCTTCCTCCAACCTCCATCGCCCCCGGGGGTCTCAACTCCATCCCGCTTCTCCTCGCCCCCGGCTGGGCACCGGGACCCCCATCCCGGTGTCGTGTGTCCCCCACCCCAGCCCGGCTCCCCCCGCTCCCCACCCCGCGGACTTTGCGTCCGTCCCAAAGTCCCCGGGGCCGGGACAGCCGCCGCCACCGGCCTTGGCCCCTGCCCGGTGCCCGCGGCCCCGCGGGTGATGCAATGGGGTGCTGCCGGTTACATCATCCAGCACCGGGGTGAGGGGGGCGCTGGGGCCCCCCCTGTTTGTGCACGGGTGTCCCCCCACAGCCACCCCCCCCCCCCGGCAGCTGCACGTATATGAGGGGGGGTCCCAGCAGTGAGAATCCAGCTGCATACCTGAGCTTGGGGGGATCCCTCTGTGCCTTATGGGGCACTGGAGACTCCCCAAGTGTCTTCGGGGGTCCTTGTGTGCCTTGTGGGGACTTTGAGGGGGTCTTCATGTACCCTGTGGGGGTCTTGGGAAGATCCCCATGTGGCTTGTGGGGTCCCCAGATACCCTGTGGAGAGCTTTGGGGGGTAGCCATGTGTCTTGGGGGTCCCCTTGTGCCCTGTGGGAACCTTGGAGGGGTCACCATGTGCCCTGTGTGGAGCTTGGGGGGTCCCCATGTGCTTTATGGGGACCATGGAGGAGTCTCCATGTGCCCTGTGGGGGTCTTTGGGGTCCCCATGCCCCCACCTGGTGGGGTGACACCAGTGGCTGGAGACAGAACATGGGGGTGTCGTGCCTGCCACCGTCACCTGCAGGTCCTGGGGTGGGCTAGAGGGGCTCCAGGGGTCCCAGCGTGTCCCCCCCTGTCTGTGCAGACCCTGCAGCGATGGGGGGGCCGGGTGGGCACCGGCAGCCGGCGGGCACAGCACGGCCCCGCTGCCGCCGCCGCCCCCGGGCACGTCCCTGGCTGGACGGGGCAGGAGAGCCTGGCCGAGAGCGACCCCGAAATGTGGAGCCTGGTGCAGAAGGAGAAGGATCGGCAGTGCCGGGGGCTGGAGCTCATCGCCTCTGAGGTGAGGGGCCGGGGGGCTCGGGCAGGGGTCGGGCCTGGGGGGAGCTCCTGCTTAGGGGGGTTGGGTTGTTCCGATTCCCATCCACCTTTTCCCCCCAGAATTTCTGCAGCCGGGCAGCACTGGAAGCCCTGGGCTCCTGCCTCAACAACAAATACTCGGAGGGGTATCCTGGGAAGAGGTAAAGTGGGGAGTGGGCTGGGGGGGCGCTGGGGGGGTTCAGCTGGGATTCAGCTGCAGGAAACATCCAGGAGAGCCCCGGGTGCTCCCAGTGGGAGTCTCCCATGGCGGGGATGGCAGCGGGGAGCCCCTGCTGACCCCGTCCCGTGTCCCCAGGTACTACGGGGGGGCCGAGGTGGTGGATCAGATCGAGCTGCTGTGCGAGCGGCGGGCGCTGGAAGCGTTCGACCTGGACCCGGCGCGCTGGGGCGTCAACGTCCAGCCCTACTCGGGCTCCCCGGCCAACTTCGCCGCCTACACGGCCCTGCTGCAGCCTCACGACCGCCTGATGGGGCTGGACCTGCCCGATGGGGGCCAGTACGTGGGGAGCTGTGGGGGGAACGTGGGGCCCGCTGCCCCCCGGGGGTCCCGGCCTCACCCCGTGCCTTCCCCCCAGCCTCACGCACGGGTACATGACCGACGTCAAGAGGATCTCGGCCACCTCCATCTTCTTCGAGTCGATGCCCTACAAGCTTGATGTGAGCTGGGGGGCAGGATCCGGGGAGAGGGAGGGTGTGTGGGTGAGGGATGAGCCCCAGGGTGTCCCCAAGGTGTCCCCAAGGTGTCCCCGAGGTGTCCGAGCTGCTCTGTCAAACCCCTGCCCTCCCTCCCCTCCGTGTCCCAGCACATCCCAGTGCCAAGGGAGATGCTCAGGGCTCAGCAGGGCAGGGGACAGAGGGATTCCTCCGCAAGCTGTCCGTCTGTCCATCCATTTGTCCCTTCCCAGGATGACCAAGCTGGCTGACCATGACTAACTGACCAAACTCTCCTGTCTGTCCATCCCTCACAGCCATCCCTGGGGCCGACTGACCTGTCTGTCTGTCCCTGGGCTGACTGATGGAGCTCTGTCTGTCTGTCCCTGGGCTGACTGATGGAGCTCTGTCTGTCTGTCCCTGGGCTGACTGATGGAGCTCTGTCTGACTGTTCATCCATCCCTCACAGCTGGCCATGGGGCTGTCTGTCCATCTGTCTTTGCTGGACTGACTGAGCTGTCTGTCCAGCCGTCTGTCTCCAGGGCTGACTGACCAAGGTCTATTTGTCTGTCTGTTCCTGGGCTGACTGGGCTGTCTGTCTGTCTGTCCCTTGCAACCAGCCCCTGGGCTGACTGACCAGGCTGTGTCCATCCCTCACAGCTGACCATGATCTGTCTGTCTGCCAATCCCTGGGCTAGCTGATGGGGCTGTCTGTCTGTCCATCTGGACATGGACATTCATCCTGGAATGACTGACCGAGCTTTCTGTCCCTGGACTGACTGACCAATCTGTGTGTCTGTCTGTCCCTAGACTGACCAATCTGTCTGTCCTTGGACTGACTGACCAATCTGTCTGTCTGTCTGTCCCTAGACTGACCAATCTGTCTGTCCTTGGACTGACTGACCAATCTGTCTGTCTGTCTGTCCCTAGACTGACCAATCTGTCTGTCCCTGGACTGACTGACCAATCTGTCTGTCTGTCCCTGGACTGACTGGGCTGTCTGTCTTTCTCTGAACTCACTGACCTGTCTGTCTGTCCATCTGGACTTGGACATTCATCCTGGAATGACTGACCGAGCTGTCTGTCTGTCCGTGGACTAATTGACCAATCTGTGTGTCTGTCTGTCCCTGGACTGACCTGTCCATCTGTCCCTGGACTGACCTGTCTGTCTGTCCATCTGTCCCTGGACTGACCTGTCTGTCTGTGTCCCTGGACTGACCAGTCTGTCTGTCCATCTGTCCCTGGACTGACCTGTCTGTCTGTCCGTCTGTCCCTGGCCTGACCTGTCTGTCTGTCCGTCTGTCCCTGGACTGACCTGTCTGTGTGTCCCTGGACTGACCAGTCTGTCCCTGGCCTGACCTGTCTGTCTGTCCATCTGTCCTTGGACTGACCTGTCTGTGTGTCCCTGGACTGACCAGTCTGTCCCTGGCCTGACCTGTCCGTCTGTCCATCTGTCCCTGGACTGACCAGTCTGTCTGTCCGTCTGTCCCTGGCCTGACCTGTCTGTCTGTCCGTCTGTCCCTGGACTGACCAGTCTGTCCCTGGACTGACCTGTCCGTCTGTCCATCTGTCCCTGGACTGACCTGTCTGTGTGTCCCTGGACTGACCAGTCTGTCCCTGGACTGACCAGTCTGTCTGTCCATCTGTCCCTGGACTGACCAGTCTGTCCCTGGACTGACCTGTCCGTCTGTCTGTCCCTCCCAGCCCACCACAGGACTGATCGACTACGCCCAGCTGGAGGTGACAGCGCGGCTCTTCCGTCCCCGGCTCATCATCGCGGGCACCAGCGCCTACGCCCGGCTCATCGACTACGCCCGCATCAAGAGGGTGCGTGGGGAGGGGTCTGGGGCCTGGGGCGGGGGCCCGGGACCAGCAGGTGACCGCGGTGTCCCCAGGTGTGCGAGGAGGTCAAGGCGTACCTGCTGGCGGACATGGCGCACATCAGCGGGCTGGTGGCCGCCAAGGCCATCCCATCGCCCTTCGAGCACGCGGACGTGGTCACCAGCACCACGCACAAGACCCTGCGTGGCGCCAGGTGAGACCCCCGGGCACGGGGGACGCGTCTGCGGAGCCCACGGGGGGCGGTGGCCCCCGGGGAGGAGAGGTGACGGCGTCTCTCGCCACCAGGTCGGGATTGATCTTCTACCGCAAGGGCGTGCGCTCCGTGGATAAGAAGACGGGCAAGGAGACCCTCTACGACCTGGAGGACAGGATCAACTTCTCCGTGTTCCCCTCCCTGCAAGGGGGACCCCACAACCACGCCATTGCTGCCGTGGCCGTGGCCCTCAAACAGGTCTGTGCCGGGGTGGGGGGCTTGGGGCGGGGGGGTGAGCTGTCCCCCCTGTGCTGATGGGGTGTTCCCCATCCCAGGCCGGCTCCCCGGCTTTCCGGGAGTACTGCCAGCAGGTGCTGAGGAACGCCAAGGCCATGGCACAGGCGCTGCTGCAGTGTGGGTACACCCTGGTGTCAGGTAAAGCTCCGGCTGGGGTGGGCAGGGGTGAGCCGTGGCGGGGACAAGCGGCTCCGCTCGCTCTCGGGGCAGCAGTGGAGGAGGATCGGGGGGTAGAGGAGTGGGGGTGAGGCGGAACTGAGGCAGCAGTGCAGAGCAGGATGGGGGAGGCAGAGGGGTCTGGGGGTGCTCAGGGTTCCTCACCCTTGTCCTTTGCTCCCCAGGTGGCACCGACAACCACCTGGTGCTGGTGGACCTGCGGCCCAAGGGCATCGACGGGGCGAGGGCAGAGCGGGTGCTGGAGCTCGTGTCCATCACCGCCAACAAGAACACGTGCCCGGGGGACAGGAGCGCGCTGACACCCGGGGGACTGCGCCTTGGTGAGGGACAGGCCCTGGCAAGGCTCCATCCCTGGGGTGGGAGTCCCCAGGTTTGCACCCCACAGAACCCCACTGTGTTTCACCCTTCTCTGAGGGAAGGGGAATTCAGAGCTTGTTTTGGCTGGGAAAGGGGGCAGGACCCCATGGGGACCAGAACTTGGGGTGATGTGGAGAGGAGCTGGGACTCAGGGAGCTCTGTGTGGGGCTCGGACTCAGGGAGTTCCTTGTGGGGCTGGGATTCAGGGAGTTCCTTGGAGGGCTGGGACTCAGGGAGCTCCTTGTGGGGCTGGTGCCCCCACAGTGTTTCTGTCCCTGATGGGCTCCATCCCCAGGTGCCCCCGCTCTGACCTCCCGCCACTTCCGCGAGGAGGATTTCCAGAAGGTCGTGGAGTTCATTGACGAGGGCATCGCCCTGGCCCTGGACGTCAAGAGCAAAACCAGTGAGTGTTGGGGACCCTTCTCTCCCCATTTCCCCCTTCCTGGGTGCCCCTCAGCCCCTCTCCCCTTGAGGTGCCAGCCCTGCTCCCCAGACTGGTGCCAGCCCTGCTGTGGGTGCCTGGGAAGGGATGGGGCTGCCATGGATCCTCACCCTCCTCACCTGCTCCTCCCCACCCCCAGGTAAGCTCCAGGACTTCAAGACCTTCCTGCTGCAGGACCCGGAGACGCAGGGGCGCCTGAGCGACCTTCGCCAGCGCGTCGAGACCTTCGCTCGTGCCTTCCCCATGCCCGGCTTCAGCGACCACTGAGGGGGGGACGCCACTCCTGCCAGGCTGGGGTCACTGGGGGGGACAAGGAGAGGCTGGGGCCCACCCTCTTCTGCCTTTCCCCCTCTCCTTCTTCCTCGATATCACCTTTGGGGGCTGCGTCCCCAGGGTGGGGGCGGCGCGCGCCCGCCCTGCTCTCAGTGTTAGGGTACAGAGAACCCCCAGACCCTGCTTGGGGTGGGGGGCACCGCTTGTTCCAGCCTCATCTTGCACTTTTCTATGGGGAGGGGTTGCTAATAAAAGCAGGGGCAGAGCCTGGAGGTGTGTGGGTGCTGTGCTGGGGGACAGAGGGATGTTGGGGATGGGTCCCTGGAGCCCCTCAGCACCGTGCCAGGAGACCCGGGGTTCTCGTGCCTCAGTGTCCCCATCCTGGTGCTTCCCCCAGTGGGCTCTGAGGGCAGGGGGTGATGCTGAGCCCCAGAACACGTGGGGTACAGCGGGGAGGGATAGCCTGGGATCCTTTCTCACCCCCTTCCTGCCCAGATGGGCACCAGCCGGACCCTGCCCCGTGTCACGTACTGCAGACACATCCAGGACGTGGCTCACACGTGTGGCTGTGACCCCTCCACCCCTCCCAGCTCTTCCCCTCTCCAGAGGGACTCAGGAGGGGATGGTGGAGCGTGAGAGAGCGGAAACAGCACCCGAGGGCTTGTCCTGCTTACAGCCCTCCCGGGGGGGTGATAAAATCTGCATTCATGGCTCTGGGAAACCATAAAGAATCCAGTTTGCTGCGCCCCCCCATAATTTATTCCTGTGCTACGAGTTTAATGCAGGCGAGGGTGAGGGGCATGGGGGCACCCACAGGGATGTGGTTTTTTGGGGGGGTGGGACACAATCACGCGGTTTGGGGGTGCTGGGGAAGCAGTGGGACCTGGGGGTGGGGGCTGTCAGGGGCCTTCTTGGGGCAGGGGTCTCCCCCTCCACGGCAGCACGTCCCAGAGGTGGCTCAGAAGCTGGGACGGTCCTTCTTGAGGTTCTTGTAGTCAGTGGAAACTGCCAGAAACTGGAGAAGGGAGGGAGGTCAGGGGGGGTCGTGGCCTTCTCCAGTGTCACTGCAGCCTGGCCTTGGTGTCTCACTGTGCCCCTTCCCCAAATTCCAGCACAAGGATTTGAGGGGCTCCAGGACTGATCCCCCCTTTCCCCTTCCTGGAATAAACTCAGTGTTCTGCCCTAAATGGGGCTGCCTCCCCCTCCCCCCATGCTGCCAGCCCTCCCAGTTCACCCAGTGCTCACTTTATACTGGTCTGTGGGGCTCAGCTTATTCCAGGGTTCAGGATTATTCTTCCGGTCCCAGCTGCGAGGGGTGACAGGGACATCAGCACCTGGAAGGAGCGGAGGAGAGACCCCTCCCCACCCCCAGCGTGCCCCCAGCCCCAACATCACCATCCCCAGTTCTCCTTGAACCCTTCCCCAAGGACACATCCCTGTCCCGGGAGGGGCTGTGGGAGGCCAGAGGAGCCGTGGGATGGGGTCCCTGGAGAGAGCAGTTTATGCTGCCCCCCCTTCTCCTGTCCCCCCATCCGCTGGTGCTGGCCAAGAGCAGAATTTTCCATCTGGGAGGATGTTTGTGTGTGTCGGGGGATGGAGGGGGGGCTGTGCTGCAAACACAGCCCCCCTGGAGCTGTTTAAAGGTGTTCATGTGTTTGGGGGATGGGGGTGGGGGGCTGGGTTTCCCTCCCAAATGCCCCTCCCTGCGCTCCCACCCTCCAAGCCAAGGTGTCTGGATCTGCTAATTGTGGGGCTGAGCTCATCTGGTGCCAGATTAATTCCATGGGTGGTTTTAGGAGCAAACAATTACAAATGAGCTGGGGGGCAGTGGGGGATGTGGAAAAACCAGCCTGGTCACCCCAGCATGTGGAGCTGTCCTGTCCATCCATCCTTTGTGATTCCACAGCTGCCTTTCCATCCATCCATCCATCCATCCATCCATCCATCCATCCATCATCCATCCATCATCCATCCATCCATCATCCATCATCCATCCATCATCCATCCATCCATCATCCATCATCCATCCATCCATCATCCATCATCCATCCATCATCCATCCATCCATCCATCCATCATCCATCCATCCATCATCCATCCATCCATCCATCCATCCATCCATCCATCCATCCATCCATCATCCATCCATCATCCATCCATCATCCATCCATCATCCATCCATCATCCATCCATCATCCATCCATCCATCATCCATCCATCCATCCATCCATCATCCATCCATCCATCATCCATCCATCCATCATCCATCCATCCATCCATCCATCATCCATCCATCATCCATCCATCCATCATCCATCCATCCATCCATCCATCCATCCATCCATCCATCCATCCATCATCCATCCATCCATCCATCATCCATCCATCCATCATCCATCCATCCATCATCCATCCATCCATCCATCATCCATCCATCCATCATCCATCATCCATCCATCCATCATCCATCATCCATCATCCATCCATCCATCCATCCATCATCCATCCATCCATCCATCATCCATCCATCCATCATCCATCCATCCATCCATCATCCATCCATCCATCATCCATCCATTATCCATCCATCATCCATCCATCCATCCATCCATCCATCCATCCATCCATCCATCCATCATCCATCCATCATCCATCCATCCATCCATCATCCATCCATCCATCATCCATCCATCATCCATCCATCCATCCATCCATCCATCCATCCATCCATCATCCATCCATCCATCCATCATCCATCCATCCATCCATCATCCATCCATCCATCATCCATCCATCCATCCATCCATCCATCCATCCATCCATCATCCATCCATCCATCCATCCATCCATCATCCATCCATCATCCATCCATCCATCATCCATCCATCCATCATCCATCCATCATCCATCATCCATCATCCATCCATCATCCATCCATCCATCCATCCCTCCATCATCCATCCATCATCCATACATCCATCCATCCATCCATCCATCCATCATCCATCATCCATCCATCCATCATCCATCCATCATCCATCATCCATCCATCCATCCATCCATCCATCATCCGTCCATCCATCCATCCATCATCCATCCATCATCCATCCATCATCCATCCATCCATCATCCATCCATCCATCCATCATCCATCATCCATCATCCATCATCCATCCATCCATCATCCATCCATCCATCCATCCATCATCCATCCATCCATCATCCATCCATCATCCATCCATCCATCCATCCATCCATCATCCATCCATCATCCATCCATCCATCCATCATCCATCCATCATCCATCCATCCATTATCCATCCATCCATCCATCATCTATCCATCATCCATCCATCATCCATCCATCATCCATCCATCATCCATCCATCCATCATCCGTCCATCATCCATCATCCATCCATCATCCATCCATCATCCATCCATCATCCATCCATCATCCATCCATCATCCATCCATCATCCATCCATCCATCATCCATCCATCCCACCATTTCCCATTCCCCTCAGTCCCACTCTCCCCACGCCCTTGCCCATCAGCCACATTCAGCTCTTACCTGGCTAAGAGCACTGGAGGGGCCCTTCTCCTATCCCCCCAACCCAAGGAGAGGGGATACAACCCCCCAAATTCCCTCCTGTCCTCTGAGCACCTCTGCACCCACATTTTCCCCCATCATTCACCTTGAAGGTGTGCCTGGACACCCCAGCACCTGGAACCACACCTGGGCTGGTCCCCCCAAGCTCTGGGGGTGTGGGGTGAGAGCCTGGGGGTGCCCAGGGCACCTCAAGCCGTACCTGACATCTGGGCTGTACAGGGCCAGCCGCAGCAGGTACAGGACTGCGCTGCCCAGGCCCACGCTGATGAAGCCAATGAGGGGAACGAGCTGCAGAGAGAGAGAGAGAGAGAGAGAGAGAAATGAAAAATACCCCAATAAAATGAATATTTATCAGGCGGACTGGAGAGTGAAAGGGAGAGCTGACACGCCGGGAGATTTACAGGGGGAATATGGCAGAGCAATCCTGTAGCCGGGCTGCGGTACACAGTGTAGCTGTCAGCTTGAGTGACTGAATTAAAAGAGGGAGAGAAAAATCGGCTCGTGTTGGAGAGGAATTGGATTTGGAATGAGAAATCGCTTCTCCTCCGCCTGTGGCTGCCCAGTGCTGGTGCTGCTGAGGACCTGGGGACCCCATTCCCGGCATTCCCAGTGTTCCCTCTCTGGGCTGAACCTCAGTTTCAGGCTCCTCCCTGGAGGATTTGGTCCTGGGCACCCCATTCCCGGTGTTGCCAGTGCCCCTGGTCCGAGTGAACCTCAGCTCATGGTTCATTCCTGAAGGATTCGGTGCTGAGCACCCCATTTCCAGCATTCCCAGTGTTCCCAGTGACTCCACTCGTGGCTCCTCCCTGAGGTACTCGGCCCTGGGCAAGGTTTGTCCCCGAGCCACGCTGTGACCCCGGACAGAGTCCCTGTCCCCCACAGCCCCCCAGGCTCTGCACCCCCTCCCCTGCACCATCTCCTGACAGAGCACGAGACAAGGAGGCTCTGTTCGTGTTACTGGGATGAACTGGGACACGCTGGGGCTGAGCAGCCGGAGGTCCAGAGCGGCTCCTGGGGTGCACTCAGTGACCCCAGCCCCGCCACATCCATCCTGCTAGCGACTCCCCTCTCCCCCCGCTCCTCGCCCATCGCAGCGCGGCTCCATCTCCTCATCTCCGCTCTCGCTGCCAATCCCCCAGTGCCCGGAGCGACGCGGCCTCAATCGGAGCCGAGCCGAGGCGGCTTTGACCTCCCCCAAATTGCCGCGGCCCCCGCGCCGGGGAGGACGCGGGGAGCGAAATGAGAGCGGCGCCAGCCCGTGCCCCTGGAGGGAGCCGCGTCCTGCCCATTAACGGGAGCGGTGCCGATGGATCCGCGCCGAGCACCTGGCTCCGCTCGCAGCTCTGCTCGGCAGCCTCAGCTCGGAGGAACTGCCCCCGAAGCGAACGCCCACCGCTCCGTGACTCAGTTTCCCCACTGCGATGACACTGGGCGGGGGGGGCACGAGTGGGAAATACGATGGAAAGGGTCAGTCCAACCCATCTGCTCTCTGCCAAGCACATCCATGCACGGGAAGGGGGGGAACACAGATGTGTCCCCCTGCCCAGCCTTTGCTCCCCACCGGCCCCCCGCCGTCCTCTCCCAGTGCTCCCAGTATGGCCCAGCTCCAGCTCAAGCCAGGCTGGAGTGATGGGGCGCCCGGCAGATGCCAGCGCCCATCCGGGAGGTCAGGGCCATCAGCGGATGATGCTCCTTGGCACCGAGTGCCGGCAGGAGCTGGCAGCAGCCGCTGCCCAAGCGCTGGCGAATCAAGAAGCCGCCGCAGCGCCGGGAATTGCTGTGGCTGCTGGAGAGGATTCGGGGCAGCGGGGCCGTCTCACCATCTGCTGCCGACACCGTCTGGGTAATTAATGGCTGGGAAGAATTAGGGGCAGGAGGAGGCTGCCAAGCCGCAGGTGCCAGCGGTGGAGCCCGATTTCCCCCAGGCACGGGGTGTGTGGGCGGTGGGGAGCGGTGCCAGGCTCTGCCCGGTGCCCGCTCGGTGCCTACCGAGCCGTGCCAGCGGGTTCTGGTCCTGCCAGAGCTGCTGTGCCTCACGGCCTCGGTGCTGCATCGTGAGCCTGGGACATCCATCACTGCCAGGCAGCCGGGCACGCTGCCGAGGAGGAGCCATTGCTGGGGGAAAGTGCGGCTACACCTGCCCGGCAACGACGCGGCTGAGAGCATGGGATGGGTGGGTGGATGGATGGATGGATGGATGGATGGATGGATGGATGGATGGATGGATGATGGACAGGGATGGATGATGGATGATGGATGATGGATGGATAGATGGATGGATGATGGATGGATGGATTTATGGATGGATGGATGGATGGATGGATTTATGGATGGATGGATGGATGATGGACAGGGATGGATGGATGGATGGATGATGGACAGGGATGGATGATGGATGGATGGATGGATGGATGGATGGATGGATGGATGGATGGATGGATGGATGACGCCACACAGGGTGGGTAACACCACAAAAATTGCCCCAACAACCTCTGCCAGCAGCAACCCAGCTGTACAAACACTCTGCCCCCCTCCCCATGCCTTTACACCTCCAGTTTGGGCTCTTCTTTGTGCCCCCCAAGTCACTCACAGCTCCTCAGCTGGGGAAACCGTGGCAGGAACAGAGACACCCCAAAACTCCCCATTCTGCAGTGAGGATGACGCAGGAGCCTCGGCCTGTGTTGCCCATCCCAGGACATGGGAAGCATCCTGGGGGTCCCAACCGCCTGTGCCCACGGTGCTGGCACCCCCCTGGCAGTGCCCAGCCCCGGGGTTGAGGCATTTTTTACCCAAACCCCTCAGCTTGACATTTTGGGGGGTAACAGGGACAGCTCTGGGGCTGCTGAGGTGAGTGGGGAGGGGGCTTCATTTCCATCCACCCTGACCAAGATGCCCCCAGATGGGTGTAGGGGGTGGGGAGGGACACGGGGAAGGTCCCCTCGGATGTGGGTGAGGGTTGAGGTGCCCCAGCCGGGCTCGGTGAAGGAGCCTGGCCCCTCTCCAGTGCTGGATGGAGGTAACGGGGTGGGAAGCACAGTGTGGTGTCACCTTTCCTTGGTAAAGGAGGGATGGGGATCCTCGGAACCCCTGGCTCACCCGGGGCCGCTGTGAGAGCGGGAAGGGGAAGCCGGAATAACGAGGGACTGGGGGCTGAGGAGAGTTTTGGGAAGTGGGAGGAAGAGAAGGCTGATGAAAGGCACGGAACAGGAGGAATGGGGAGTGGGATGATGGGATGGAGGGATAAAGAGGTGAGGAAGCCCAGGGGCTCCGGGCACGTGGCGAGAGATGGGCAAGGACAAGCCTGAGGGATGGGGGCTGCGCGGGGTCCCTGGGAGCGGGGGGAGAGGGCAGGGGGGGACAGGGGGTCCCTGGAGGAAAGGGGGGCTGGGTGACTCACTCCGGGGTGCCGTTTGACATGCCGGGAGAACATTCCTCCACGCAGGGGACCCTTCATGGCCAGGGTGGGATCGGTCCGGCGGTGACGGAGGTTCCGAGGTCCGGCCGAGGATGGAGGGGTGGGCAGGAGGAGAGGGAGGCGTCTGCGGCAGGGCTGGGAGGGACGGGGCGGGTCGGGACATCCCGGCCCGGGGACACGGCCAGTGGGAAGGGAGAGGGAGACTGGAAACCAAATCCTGAACCCCGGCGCCCTCCACTCCTTCCAGCCTCCCCCGGGATGACCCTGATATCAGGGGGACTGGTGAGAGCTGGGTGCGACCCCCGATGTCCCCACACGGCCTCGCCGTCCCTCCCCACGCGGGGCCAGCCCGGTCCCTCCACGCGCAGCCCCATCACAGGTGGCTCCGCACTTTGGTGCCGGGGCGAAGGATGAGCCGTGTGATTCCCGATGACAACTTGGCCGAGGTTCGCCTCCCCCCACCCCACCCGCCCTCCCGTTTATGATAAATGATAGAACACCCAATTTACATTTAGCGATGCAAATCTCCCTGGCAGGAACAGATGCTGCCGTGCATATGGAAACCGGCTATTAGTACCCAACAAAGGACCGCGAGAGGGATGGAGCGGGCGGCCAGAGGGGCAGCAGGGACCCAGCGGGGGTGGGGGGTCATGCTATGGCAGCAGAGAGAGACAGCACAGCCCTGAACCCCCACTTTGGGGGTCCTTGGAGTCCCCCAGGGATGCTCCCCTCTCTCAGCCATGCGTGGGGTCCCCCCCACCACGGTGCCGCCCACCCTTTCCTCTTCCAGCTAAGGGACAAAGGGGAGGAATTTCTCGGGAGACCCTGGACACGAGAGAAGGCTGAGGCGCATCCAAGGCCCCGGGTGATATAATTAGAGATTTAATGTGATTGATTAAGCGCCACTCCCCGAGACGGAGCATCCTGCCCTGGGCACTGCCCGCGTGTCCTTCATCACCTTCCTCTGCCCAGGGGGGCACGGGGGGGTACGAGAGGGATCCATGGGATGTGTGCACAGGAACACCCTGGAAGGGCTGGATCGCTGACCCGGAGGGTTTGGGGAGCCCCGGTGCTGTCGCCCCCAGCTCTACTTTGGGACACCCTGCACCCCCCATTCCCTGCAGGAGCTCCCCTGGGATGCTGCGGGATTCCCTGCCCGCGGAGCCCAGCTGCCTCCACGCTCATTAATGACTGTAATTAAGAGTTTAATTCCGTGCGGTGTTTTCCTGTTCCGGGGGGGTGCCAGGAGCCCTCGGGAGCAGCCGTGATGGGGAACTGGGGGGGCTCCAAGGTGGGCCCCAGCCCCCCGAGGGTGACACCACAACCACCAGCACGGAAGTGCCACCGGAGCTTCTTCTCCAGCCTGGCACAAGTGGGGTCAGCATTTTGGGGGAAGAACACTCAAATCCTTCCCAGAAAGGAAGGAATCACAGCAGCCCAGGACGTGTGAACATGTGGGAACATGTGTGTACAGATGTGCACATCTGGGCAGCTCCACCACCCACACCAGGGAGCTCTGCCCGTTCAGTGCATGGGAACCCGTCTGGGGGAGCTGGGGGTCCGGGAAGGAATCCTCCCCCCCCCAAATTCAGGGCTCCGGAGGGGACTCAGAGGTCTGGAAATCACCTCTCTCCCCAAAATTCAGCGGTCTGGGAGAGACTCAGGCGTCTTAAGGTGGGGCCAGGGGTCTGGGGATGACCCTTACCCCAAAATTCAGGGGTTCAGGGGGAACCCAGCTGTCTGAGGTGGGGCACACAGGAATCTGGGTGGGACCCTCACCCCAAAATCCAGGAGTTCAGGAGAGGGTCTGGGTAGACTTTCACTACAAAATCAGGGATTCAGGGTGGCACCCAAGGGTCTGGGGGTATCCTCACCCCAAAATTCAGAGACCCAGGGAAGGACTTAAGAGATCTGAGTGGCACAAGGGTGACCACGACCACAAAAATCAGATTTCCAAGGGAGCAGCCTGGGGGGCACCCCGAGGTTCTGGGGGGCTCAGCTGCACCTCCCTGCGCTCTCACCGAGCCGCACAAGCCACAGCCACACCCGCTCGGCATCCGCGTGGCCGCACACGTGAGCCACACACACACAGGTGACATCGGGGGGGCTGGGGGGACCGGGGGGGACCGGGGGGGACCGGGGGTGGGAGGTTTGGAGCCCGCGGCTCCGCTGGCAGCTGCTGCGTTGGGTTATTTTACAACCGCTCCAAAAATATTATTCAAGATGAAGGAGAATCACGGCTGCTGCGAGCGAGCGAGGGCCGTCGCCGGGAATTTATCACCTGGAATTGGGTGCCCCCCCTGGCACGGAGCTGTGATGAAGTGCTTCATTAATGGGAGATGCTGTGGCTCGGGATGAACGTGCCTGCACCTGAGCACACGCTTCCTCCGGCTCCCGGCCTCGGCTGAGCCCCCCCCAGCACCACAGAGCCCCCCCGGCTCCCTCCAGATCCACACATCCAATGGGAAAAGTCCACAGCATCCCCCCTCCGTATCCCTCCAGATCCACACATCCAATGGGAAAAGTTCACGGCCCCCCCCAGACCCCTCCCGATCCGCACATTTCATGGATCAAATCCACAGCCCCTCCCAAAACCCCTCCCAGGCGCAATCCATGGATCACGGAGCCCTCCCAGCCCCGTCCTGATCCGTGCATCCCACGGGATAAATCCGCAGCCCCCTTGTTCCCATCCCAGCTCCGCACATCCCACGGGATGTGTCACAACGGCCCCAGAACGCTCCTGCCCACGGTTCACAGCCACAAGTTCACGGCTGCTCCAGACCTTTCCCGATCCACACAACCCTTGGGTGAAATTCCAGCTCCCCCAGCCCCCTCCCGATCCTCACATCCCCCAGACCCCTCACATCACAGATCCACAGATCCGCACAGCCCTCGGCTCAAATTCCAGCCCTTCCAGATCCCTCCAGATCCACACGGAACGAGTCCAAGGCCGCCATCCCAGCTCCACACATCCCACAGGACAAGGTCACAACCTCTCCAGACCCTTCCAGTCCCCGCATCCCCTGGGGACCCCCAGAGCCCCCGGAGCCCCCAGGAGTCACCACTCTCTGCTCACGGGCCCTCCCCTGATCCGGCTCCGCTCCCTCCAGAGCCGTAAATCCCACGGGATTTTGGCGTGGCCTGATGGAAACCGGCATAAAAAATTCATCCCGAGTAAAGCAAACAAACAATAACCAAAGAGCCGATAATTAAATGGAGAATTAACGGGATGGGTTCCAAAACCGCCAGAGCTGCGCTCCGGGATCAGCCCTGGAGCAGGGGATGGATCCCGGGGACTCCGAGGGACGCGAACGGGCACCACACGGCAGCACTATCGCGACATGGCGTGACGATTTGCGCAGCCCGATAATGGGGGAGCAGCGCCGGCCGCTCCAGACCAGCGCGCCTGAGCCGGTGTGTGACGTCACGCATCCCAGTGACGTCACTTTGCCGCATGACGTCACAACCCACTCCTCACTCCCACCCCGATCGTGACTCGGCTCCGATCGCGCCCACCCAGGGCCCGGCACCATCCATCAGCCATCGGGGCGCGGCGCCTGCAACCGGCACCGGCGTTTAAGAGCCATTATCGGCCTAATTCCCCCCATTAATCACGGGCGGCACGAGGAGCACCGGGAGAGCCCAGCTCCGACCCACAGCGGCGCCGGGAGGGGGATCACCCCCGGATCCGGACACCCCCACACCCTGAGACCCCAAAACTCTGAGACCTCCAGACCCCGATACCCCCAAACACTGACAGCCCCACACCCTGACCCCAAACCCTGATACCCCCAAACACTGACAGCCCCACACCCTGACCCCAAACCCCGATACCCCCAAACACTGACAGCCCCACACCCTGACCCCAAACCCTGATACCCCCAAACACTGACAGCCCCACACCCTGACCCCAAACCCCGATACCCCCAAACACTGACGGCCCCACACCCTGACCCCCCAAACCCCGATACCCCCAAACACTGACAGCCCCACACCCTGACCCCAAACCCCGATACCCCCAAACACTGACAGCCCCACACCCTGACCCCCCAAACCCCGATACCCCCAAACACTGACAGCCCCACACCCTGACCCCAAACCCTGATACCCCCAAACACTGAGAGACCCCAGACTCTGACCCTCAGACCCCAAAACCCCCAAACACTGACAGCCCCACACCCTGACCCCAAACCCTGATACCCCCAAACACTGAGAGACCCCAGACTCTGACCCTCAGACCCCAAAACCCCCAAACACTGACAGCCCCACACCGTGACTGCCCCCAGACTTTGATACCCCCAGATCCCGATCCCCCCATACCCTGATCCCCCCAGACCTCAATAGCCCCAGACCATGGTACCCCCATACCCTGACATCCCCAGACCTCAATAGCCCCAAACACTGACAACCCCACAGTCTGACTCCCCCCAGACCTTGATACCCCCACACCCTGACCCCCCCAGACCTCGAAAACCCCAAACCCTGACTCCCCCCATACCCCGACATCCCCCAGTGTTGCTGCCAGAGCCTCCCCGCAGCTGCCGAGGGGGTCTTGGGGAGCCAGGGGAGATCCTGGGTGCTGGGTGTGGTCCTGGGGAGCCGTGGGGTTCAGCCCAGCTCAGCTCAGCTGCGGCAGTGAAGCGATTCCTGGATCTGACCCCACAATTCCCCACCACCTCGGCCCCAGCCCGCACTATCGATTCTCTTTTCCATAATTCTCCACAGAAAAGCCCCAGCCCGGGGCTGCGATTTCCCCGCCCGCGTTATAAATAACCGGGGTCAGCGGCTCCGAGGGCTGCGCCGCGCCGCGCTACAATTTAATAAACAGAATGGCCTCGTCCTTCATCGTGACAAAGACACCGGTGGGGACACAGAGGAGCACATGGCTGGGACACGGCTGGGACACGGCTGGGACACGGCTGGGACATGGATGGGACATGGCTGGGACATGGATGGGACATGAAGGGGACATGGATGGGACATGGATGGGACATGGCTGGGACATGGATGGGACATGAAGGGGACATGGATGGGACATGGATGGGACATGGCTGGGACATGGATGGGACATGAAGGGGACATGGATGGGACATGGATGGGACATGGATGGGACACGGCTGGGACATGGATGGGACATGGATGGGACACGGCTGGGACATGGATGGGACATGGATGGGACATGAAGGGGACATGGATGGGACATGGATGGGACATGGATGGGACATGGATGGGACATGGATGGGACACGGCTGGGACATGGATGGGACATGGATGGGACATGAAGGGGACATGGATGGGACATGGATGGGACATGGATGGGACATGAAGGGGACATGGATGGGACATGGATGGGACATGGATGGGACACAGCTGGGACATGGACACACAACAGGGACACACACAGACAGAGCTGAGACATGGATACACGTGGCAGGGACACATGGCTGGGGCACGGACACATGGATGGGACACACACCCACACCTGGGACACACACACACACACACACACCTGGGACACACACACACACACACCCACACCTGGGACACACACACACACCTGGGACACACACACACACACACACACATACCTGGGACACACATACACACCTGGGACACACACACACACACACACACACACACACACACACCTGAGACACACACACACCTGGGACACACACACACACACACCCACACCTGGGACACACACACACACCAGGGACACACACACACACACACACACACACCTGAGACACACACACCTGGGACACACACACACACACACACACACACACCTGGGACACACACACACCTGGGACACACACACACACACACACACACACACCTGGGACACACACACACCTGGGACACACACACACACACACACACACACACACACACACCTGGGACACACACACACACACACACACACACACACACACACACCTGGGACACACACACACACACACACCTGGGACACACACACACACACACACACACACACCTGGGACACACACACACACCTGGGACACACACACACCTGGGACACACACACACCTGGGACACACACACACACACCTGGGACACACACACACACACACACACACACACACACACACACACACACACCTGGGACACACACACACACCAGGGACACACACACACACACACACCTGAGACACACACACCTGGGACACACACACACACACACACACACACACACCTGGGACACACACACACACACACACACACACACACACACACACACACCTGGGACACACACACACACCAGGGACACACACACACACACACACCTGAGACACACACACCTGGGACACACACACACACCTGGGACACACACACACACACACACACCTGGGACACACACACACACACACACACACACACACACCTGGGACACACACACACACACACACACACACACACACACACACCTGGGACACACACACACACACACACACACACACACACACACACACCCCTGAGACACACACACACACACACACGGTTCAGACACACACACACACACACACACACACACACACACACACACCCCTGAGACACACACACACACACACACACACACACGAGACACACACACACACACACACACACCTGGGACACACACACACACACACACACACACACACACACACACACACACACACACACACACGGTTCAGACACACACACAAACACGGCTGGGACATGCATGAATTCATCACACACACCTGCACAGAGGTGAGACACACGTGCACAGGCGGGGTCACACACACCTGCACACACACACACATCTGTATCACACACTCACATCTGTATCAGACACACACACATCTGTATCACACACTCACATCTGTATCAGACACACACATCTGTATCAGACACACACATCTGTATCAGACACTCACATCTGTATCAGACACACACATCTGTATCAGACACTCACATCTGTATCAGACACACACACATCTGTATCACACACTCACATCTGTATCAGACACACACATCTGTATCACACACATCTGTATCACACACTCACATCTGTATCAGACACACACATCTGTATCAGACACTCACATCTGTATCAGACACACTCACATCTGTATCAGACACTCACATCTGTATCACACACTCACATCTGTATCAGACACTCACATCTGTATCAGACACTCACATCTGTATCACACACTCACATCTGTATCAGACACACACACATCTGTATCACACACTCACATCTCTATCAGACACTCACATCTGTATCAGACACACACATCTGTATCAGACACACACATCTGTATCACACACACACATCTGTATCAGACACACACATCTGTATCAGACACATCTGTATCAGACACACTCACATCTGTATCACACACTCACATCTGTATCAGACACACACATCTGTATCACACACTCACATCTGTATCAGACACACACATCTGTATCACACACTCACATCTGTATCAGACACTCACAGCAGGGATTCCCGTGCACGGGGCGGGGCCGCTCCCGGGGGTCTCGGCCCGGTCCCGCCCGGTCCCGCTCGGGGCCGCCCCGGGGCCTGCGGGAGGCCTGCGGTGCCCTCTGGTGGCGGCGCCGGGGCTCGGCCCGGGGGCACCGGCACCGGCCAGGGACCGGCCAGGGACCGGCCAGGGACCGGGAAGGGACCGGGAAGGGACCGGGAAGGGGCTGCGGGGGCACTCGGCAGCGCGGGACATGGCTGGGGCCTGTGCCTTCCACCGTGCCCTTCTCCTCCTTCTCCTTCTCCTTCTCCTTCTTTCTTTCTCTTTCTCCTCTTTTTTCTTCTCTTTTTTCTTCTGCTCCTTCTCATTCTCCTGCTGTTCTCTCTCCTTCAGTCCTTCTCTTTCTTTCCTCCTGGACAAAGGGGTCTGTCCCCCCACCCCTCTGGAAGCCGCCACCCCCAGCACAGCGTGGGGAGCACCAGGAGCAGGTCCGGGGGTTCCCATCTCCCCCATCCTGGGGGCCGTGCAGCTGTCCCCTCTCCAGCCCCCACATTTCCCCCTCCCCAGCCCTGCTGACTGATTCCAGAGCCTCCAAAATCAATTCCCATCCCCGCCAGGACACGCCAAGAAGGCAACAAATCACAGTGGCGGCTCCGCAGCCCCAGCACCTCATTTTTCTTCCTGAACTCCATAATAAGAAATCAATGGCAGACGCTGAGCTCCCGGTGTGGCTCCCCTGGGATGGGCGGCGGCGGGTCCTCCCCCACCCCCAAATCCGGGTTCCCCCAGCAGACCCCGGTTCTGGCAGGGCCCACCCTGCTGGGCAGCTCCCGTCTCTCTGCAGATCCTTCCCTGGATCCTCAAAGGCTCCCCAGTCCTGCACACCTCAGCTGCCGGGCGGGCTCAGCCCCCGGAGGTATCTGGGGGGACCGGGGAGCCCAAAAGGATCCCTGAAAAATCGTGGGAGGGGGATCCAAGGCCACCACGGAGCAGAGCAGAGGACAGCACCCAGCAGGTATTTCAGCCAGTCCCGCAGCACCGAAGGGTGGGGACAGCGAGCTCGAGGGGGGAACCCAAGGGACAATCGGAATCCAGGGGAGGGGGCTTCAGGAAGAGAATTGGGTGGAATCCAGGGGCAAGTGGGATCCAGGGGACGGGTTGGATCCGGGGTACAGGTGGGATCCAGAGGGAAGATGGAATCCAGGGAACAGCTGGAATCCAGGGACAGGGCTGGATGCGGGGTACAGGTGGCTCCAGGCGTGCTGCGGGCTCCCATCCGGGGGGGCCCCGGGCCGCTGTCAAGCGGCAGCACCAGCAGCTGCCGAAGGGTCTGGGCTGGGATTGCTGCTCCAATTAGCTGGAATCGTGATTCCCCGCCGCGCCTGACACCGAAAAACCGACATAATTACCCGCAGCGACAGGGAAGGCAGGACCGCGGCTCTCGCTTAATTGAGTGTTTACAGCCTGCGAGGAGGGGGAAACAGCCCCCCAGACAAGCAAAACCCTCCCCCTCAGCCAGGGAAAACACGGGGGGAAAACCAGCCCCATCCCCCCTCCCCTGGGCGTCCCCCGTCGCTGTCCCCAGGTAGACAAGACAGGTGGCCCCTGCCAGCGCCGCCACCGCTCCTTCAGCCCCTGGTTGACTTGCAAATGCAGCCGCAGGAGCCGCAGGTCTCGCTCCTGTCAGCCGGGATGAAATCCCGAGGGGAGGCTGGGGGGGTCACGCAGGCAGGGGAACACACAGAGATGTCCCCGAGGTGGTGGTGATGGGGCAGGGGGACACACAAAGATGTGCCCGAGGTGGTGGTGATGGGGTAGGGGAACACACAGAGATGTCCCCGAGGCGGTGATGGGGTAGGGGAACACACAGAGATGTCCCCGAGGCGGTGATGGGGCAGGGGAACACACAAAGATGTGCCCAAGGTGGCGGTGATGGGGTAGGGGAACACGGCCAGGTGTCCCCGAGGTGGTGGTGATGGGACAGGGGACAACCTGCCCAAGGACTGTGTCCTCGGATGGAGACCCCATCCCAGAGGGACGCGGCCGCTTTGGGGCTGGAGGGGGGCCCCAAGGCGAAGGCATCTGTGAAGTTCCACGCGCAGAGCCTCATCCCGTGCCCGCCCCGGTCACACTGTGCCACCCCCACCCGCCCGCCGGACCCCGCTCCTGCCCAGCTGTTTTCTCCTCGTTAATTTTTGATGAGCGGGATGAGAATTGAGCACGCCGCCTCATCACGGACCCCATACCAATGAGCACCGGTGCCACCCCCGGGCCCGGAGCGCCGGCGCTGGGAGGCAGCGGGGCCAGAGGGTTCGGGAGGCGGCACGGCCGGGGCTTCCCCCTCTGCGGAGTGGGAATCTGCTCCTGCACGGAGCGCTCAGGGCACTGAGTGGGTACCCACGTGCCAACACGCGAGTGGAGATGCCCAGGAATAGGCTGGCAGGGTGTGGAAATCCAGGGATGCACATGACACCCCCCACCCCAAATGTGACACCCCCGGGTCCCTGCAGCGCCCCCCGCCCCAGCGGTGCCTGCGCTGGTGTCATCCCTGCTCACGTCCCACCTGTGGGATGTGACATCTGCTGGAAAAAAAGGGCTTTTTGCTGGATCCCACAACTGGGGGCACTGGGAGGGGGTGTGGGGTGGCCAGAGATGCTCCCCTGCGTCACCACAGAGGGACCCCAAAGCAGGATGGAGGGGGGAGAAGGGGGAGCAGCCCCTCAGCCCCTCCAGACGTCTGCCACTGCCTGATGTGCCCAACTGGAATCACTAATTCCAATAAAGCCAAGCTAGATTAATTTTCATTTCCCCATGCAAATCAGCGCTAATTAGGATGGATTTAGTTCACCTCACAGGGGCTGTGGGGACAGAGGCTGTGGCGGCCGCGCGCCCCAGCCAGGCTTTGGGGGGTTCATCCTCTGTCAAGGGTTTGAGAGGACAGATCCCACAGCCGGGGGGGGTCAGGAGCCGGGAGCGGGGGCAGCAGGAAGGCACGAATCGATCCAGATGCTTCGTCCCTCCCCAGGACCCTCCAGGTCTCCCCGCTGGTCCCCAGGAGTCAGTGGGGGGACAGCAGGAGGGCAGGGATTGCTCCAGGTGCTCTATCCATCCCCAGGACCCCCCCAGGTCTCCCCCCTGCTCCCCAGAACCCCAAGCTGCCCCAAAACTCGTCCCTGCCTCCATTAGAGCCCGAGGGGTGGCCCCGGGCCACTGCAGGCACACAGAGGTGCCGGGGGGGACAAGGGCGGGGGTCTCACCACCCAGAGAGCTCGACCGCTCGGGGGTCCAGGGCTGCTTTGCTCAGCTGAGAGTGGAGTAGGGACCGGGGGTCCTCGGGGACCCCTCTCTGCCGCCCTCCCTGGAACTGCAGGGGTGGGGTCTGCACGGGGGTCCCAGCAGGATGCGCCCACTCCTGGGGTCTGCCCCGCTCTGCAGCGGGGCGGGCTCACAACGCTTCCCCCCCCCGCCATTTATTTCAGATTCTGCTCTTGCCTTCCTCTTTGCCAAATATTTAACAAATCCCCGCTGCCCGCAGGCTCCTGCTCGCGCAGTTCTTGTGGAGCCAAGAAGGACGCGGCAGCCTCAGAGCAGAGGCGCTGCAGACGAGACCCCCCAGGCTCAGAACGGGTCACCCACCCCCCCCAAAAAAAGCCCCTCCCCCAGCCCTGGAACTGCTGAGAGCCGTGCCCAGGATTTGGGGTACAGCCAGGCTGGCCCCTCTGCAGCTGGCACAGACCCCGACCCCGGCACCCCCCAAATCTGAGTAGGGGTCTGAGGGGCTGTGGAGGGCTGGGGGGCTGTGAGAGGCTCGGTGCTGTGCCATGTGGGGGACCCCAGAACCAGCCCCCGGCCCTGGCTGCAGCCCCCTTAGCCCCTGGCTCTGATGCCCCCCAAAATCTGCCTCTCCTAGTGCCTCTCACCCCTAAACCGCAGCCCCAGAACCCCCAAACTCCTCTGCCCCCCCACGCGGGGGTTGGAGCAGCCTGAGAGGGGCGAGGGGGGTGCTGCCCATCTCCCCGAATCAGCTGGGGGCAGAGAGAAGGGGCTGGGGGGGGGGGGATTGTGGGGGGCTTCAGGGGGCTCTGAGGGGCTGGGGGGAGCTGTAGGGGTTTTCGGGGGGCTCCGGGGGACTCGCTGCTCTGCCATGGAGGGGACAGCCCGTGGAAACAAACAGACAGAGGCGGTGGCTGCTCCTGCCCTCATTAAATCCCCCGTAACGAGCTCCGAGCCCTGCGGCCCTGCCGGGCTCGGGTCATTAGGGCTGACAAGGAGCTGTCACAGTGGGAGACGTGGCCGTGTGTCCCCAGCCCCGGCACAGCCACTGGGGACCCCCGGGAGGGGCAGCTGCCCCCCAGCCCCGCTCCTGCTCTCGGAGCTCCCCGTGTTCCCCCCGGGACAGGAGCACGGCCGGGGGGGGGCACAGGGGGTCCGGGTCCCCGACAGCACCTGGGGGAGAGGAAGAGGATGGAGAGGGGGAAAGGAACAGATAGAAAAGGGGGAAAAAACCAGGGAAAAAGGGAGTGGGACAGGAGCGCTGCCGAGCCTTGGGCCCCCCACTCCGAGCCCCTTTCCCAGGACCCTCCGGGATCTCGATCCCCCGTGGAGGAGGATGAGGAGCAGAACCCCCCCCCACTGCTCCCTCCTGCCCCTCAGGGACAGGATGAGGATCCCACCCCTCTCCAGCCCCTTAGGAAGAGGATGAGGAGCAGAACCCCCCCATCCCCAGCCCCCCGGCACAGATAAGGAGCCTCGGCGCTCCCCGGGGCGCGTTTAATCTGGGACAGGACAGTTATTGGATAAATACCATGAATATGGAAATTGCATTTATGCTGATTTATGGCCGGGGGGGCAGGTGGGGAGCGCAGACGCTTTAGTTTACTTTAATCCATTTATTTCCCTGCCTGGAGATGGAGAACAAGCTCCGAGCGCTGCATCTGCTGCTCCCTGTCCTCCGTGCGCAGCAGGAAGGGGGTGCAGGAGGGGGTGCCCCCACCCTCGCATCCCGGAGCTGCTCCCCCGGGATGATGTATGGATCTGGCACGAGACCGGTGGGATTTCAATTAATTCCTGAGCCTCGCAGACTCCTGACCTTTCATGGGATTCGGAGAGAAATGGAGGTGATTAATCTGGAGGTCAGGGGGGTTCCTCCAGCTGAATCCCTGTGTATTCCACGGGGTGGGATGGGGAACAACCCCTTCACCTGAGGAGGAGCAGGGAGATGCCGAGTGACACCGCGCTGGGGAAGGGCAGCCAGGTCACAAACCAGGTTGGGAGCACCAGGAATGGGAAAACCAAGGGAAAATAAGAAAAAACAAACCCAAAAGTGCTCAGCAGACATAATACGGGAGGTGGAAAATCCCATCCCAGCCCTCTCCTCAGTTCATCCGCCGGGTGCCAGTGACTCCCCACCTCTGCCTGCCCCCCACATCCACCCGGGAAGCAGCGGGAGCTGGGATGTGAGGAGGGGGATGCACATGGAGGGGTTGGGGGGGGCCGCTTCACCTCTTAATTCCCTATTAATTGCTGATCAATCCAATTAGCTCCTGGCTGTAATGAAGGGCTGCTGCTTGGCTGGGGCCAGCTCTCCCTCCCTCCCAAAACGTACCCTAAACTGCATCCCAAAATGCATCCCACCCTGGCATCCCACCAGGAGCCAGCAGGGAAAGGGGCTGGGGGGTGGGAGGCTGATAGAAGGTGTTCTACCCAATTTTCCAGCTGACTCTAATTAAGTTGTTCTCTTCAGCTGTTAAATTAGCCAGAGCCCTCCCCCCTTCCCAGGGTGGTTCCCCCCCTTTCCCTCCCCACCGCCCAGATGCAGCAAATCAGCTGCTCCCCCCCCCCCGCCTTTCCCCCCCCTCCCGCAGGGCTCCGCAAATAAATAAATAGACAATCCCGGGAAAATTAACCGTGTGAGGAGCCGCAAATGAGGTGGAAAATTTTAATGGTTCGGCATTTAAAGCTGTGTGACAGGAGGGGAGGAGGGAGGGAGGTCAGTCCCGAGGATTGCCCCCCTCTCACCCCACTTGGCGCCTCCTCATTTCCATCGTTCTCGGAGCAGCAGCTCCGGTACTCGGGGTGCTGGGAATGGGGGGAGACCCCCAGTGTGGGGGTCACACACCTGCTTCCCTCCCCCCCACCCCGGAGTTCCCTGTACCCCTCATTACCCCCCCGGCCGCCCCTCCCCGGTCCCGGCCCCACGGAGTGGGGGGAATACGGGGACCCCTCCGCACCCCCCTCCCCGTTCCCCCTCCCCCAATTCCGGTACCGGGATGGGGCTGCCCCCAGAGCCGCCCGCCAGGGGGCGCCGCTGCCTCCTCGCCTCATTTACATATTTTTGCATACGGGCGGGCGCGCGACGTGTCGACAGCGCCCCCTAGCGGCGGAGCCGGGGAAGCCGGGCCACACCCATTCCTCAGGCCCCGCCCACCCCGCCCGCCCGTCGCCGTGGTTACCGCTGACGTCACGGGGGCATGACGTCACGGGGCGCAGCCCCCGCTTCGAGCGGCTGTTCCTGGCTCTGCGCCCGCCCCCGCCGCGCTCCAAGGTCTCGTCCTGTCCCCGGCACCGGCACCTGTCACCCTCCGCCCCTATTGGGACCTCGCCGGGCCCCGCGCCAGCCCCGCCCCCCCGAGCGACGGGACGGGGGGGGGTCCTGGTTCCGCCCCATCCCCTCCCACCGCCCGGGCCCGCTGAGCCCCCGCGGGGGGGCACCGGCACCCCCACAGTGACCAGTGACACCTCCATCGGGGGCCACCGGTACCCCCACAGTGACCAGTGACACCTCCATCGGGGGCCACCGGTACCCCCACAGTGACCAGTGACACCTCCATCGGGGGCCACCAGCACCCCCACAGTGACCAGTGACACCTCCATCGGGGGCCACCAGCACCCCCACAGTGACCAGTGACACCTCCATCGGGGGCCACCAGCACCCCCACAGTGACCACAGTGACAACCCCACCTCCCTCCCAGTGATCCCCCCACTGGCACCCCAACAGTGGCACCTCCCAAGGGGTCGTCGATGCCCCCACAGTGACCCCCCGGAGTGCCCCCACCCCATTAAATCCACACCGGAGAGTGGGGGGTGGGCACAGCCATGTATTGCCAAAACCCGGGAGCAGCGGGGAGGACCCCCCCGACCCTCCCCGCGGCACCCGGTGTCCCCCCACTCGGTCGGGGGGGGCTCCACAGCAAGTCTGGGGGTGCCCCCTGCTTGCATCCAGTGTCTCTGGAGGCACCAAAACCTCCCTTGGGGCACCTCCTGTCCCCCCATCCTGCCCCGCTCCTGGGAGACACCCCAGGGACCCCATTGCTGGAGGCAGCAGGAATGGGGGTGCCCTCCCCTGACCCCATACCTGTCCCGCAGCCAGGGCCCCTTATCCCAATCCCGGGGTCCTTCTATTCCCCATCCCGAGGGCGTCCCCGACCCCATCCCTGCCCTGCAGCCGTTCTCTCCGTCCCTGTCCCCATCCCCACCCCGCAGCCAGAGTCTCTCCGCCCCATCCCAGGGGTCTCCCCCCGCAGCCCCCCTCAGATCTCCTCCAGGAAGTCCACGGGGAACAGCCCCACTTTGCGGCCGGTGAAGACTTTGACGTAACCGTTCACCTCCTCCCCTTTCTGCACCACGATCTGTGGGTGACAGAGGATCCGGTGAGACCCCCGGGACCCCCCCAGAGCAGGGGGAACCCCAGCTGTGAAGGGGTCGGGGCTCTGATCCAAGGGGCTGGGGGAGGTGAGAAGCGGGGGGATGGGGATGTTGGTCGTGGGGTGCAGCTGTGATGGGGGGCTTGGAGGGGGTCCCCGGGTGTTGATGGGGAGCTTGGAGGGGGTCCCCGGGTGCTGATGGGGGGCTTGGAGGGGGTCCCGTCTCACCTGATCCTTCTTGAGAGTGATCTGCCCGATCTCCCGGTTGCCCACGAAGGAACGCGTCACCTTGTGCACCCGCTCGCCTGCCCGCACCCGGATGATGAAGTTGGGAGGGAAATACCCGACTTTCTCACCGATCTTCCCCTGGAAGGAGGCGGTGGGGGAGTGCAAGGGGGGATTGGAGCCGCTCCGGGGGTCGCAGTTACCCCCTCCCCTCGCCAGGCTGGATTCCCACCCGTCAGGTTTGGGTTCCCAACCGAGCTCTCCCTCCCGCAGCGCTCCGGCCTTACCCGCCACCACTCCTCGTTGGAATCATCGACCACCGTGATCTTCTCCCCCGGCCTGGAAGGGAAGGAGGGGCTCTCTGAGGGGGGCAGTACCCCCAGCCATGGGACACCCCAAGGAAAATCCCTTTTCCTTCAGAATCAGCTCCTCGAGCCCCATATTTGACACACGACATACACAGCCGGTGGGCTCAGGGACAGGCAGGTCCTGCACAGAGCAGCTCAGCCTTGGGAAACCCACAGAACCACAACAAGCCGAACCCCAAAAGCCTTGGGAAAGAGCCCAGGATGAGGCTGGGAACTCACGGGAAGTCCAGGTCATCCTTCTCCAGGGCTTTGAAGCGATAAAGCGCCACGAAATAGTGGGACTGCAGGAACCCCCCTGGCTGCGGCTTCTTGCTCTGGGGGACACAGTGAGGTTTGCAGTCCCAGAGGCTGCAGACAGCCCTGAGGATCCCAGCAGGAAGATCCCACAGGCTCTGCTCAAGGCTTTGGGATGCAGGGTGAGGATGATGAGTACCTTGTCATCTGTTGGGCTCTTCTCAGCCTTCTTGTCCCCTTCAGAGGCACCTGGGAACGGGAGGAGGGGTCACACCTCTCCTGGTGGCGCCTCCTGAGGGTCTCCTCAGCCAACGTGGGGATGCAGCGAGAGCCCCAGGGTGGGCACATCATGAACTGGGGACCCTCTTTCTGCAGGGCAAACCCACCCTGGTGACACCCCCAAACACAGCTCCCTCCCTGTCCCATGGGCTGGGCCCTCCAACCCTCAGCCCCGCGCTCACCACCCTCAGCTTTGCTCCCCACCGGCTTCGTGGCCTCCGGCTCCTCGTCCATCATCGCAGCCAGGGGCTGGAAGGCAGAGAGATCTCTCAGAGGGTGCAGAATGGGGGGCTTTGGGGTTAGTGGGGTGCTGGCACCGCACCAGCAGGAATTTGATGAGAGCCCGACCCCACACTCACGTTCTTCTTGTCGTCCTGCCCCTTCTTGCGCTCCTTGTTGGCCATGATGACGCCCGTCCGCAGCGTCTCGAACACCGGGTCGCTCCTGTTTGCTGCGGGGGGCAGGGGAATGGTGAGGGGGGGTCGCGATGGGACACGAGGGGTTGGGACACTCCGGGGTGGGGATCAAGGACACGAGGGAATTACCGAGCTGGTCCTTGGTGCCCGCGTACTGCTGGTCACTGTACAGGGGGGAGCTGTAGGCTCGGCGGAAGCCGGGAGGCTGCGAGGAGAGAGGAGGGGTCGGAGCATCAGCCACCCCCCGGACCCCCCTGTCAGAGCTGGGGGCACCCCGAGACGGGGGTGACGAGGTTCCCCTCAGAGCCAGGAAATGACAGCGGGGGGTGGCACCTGTGTCCTGCCGGGGGTGCCCGACCTGGGGACTGCAGCCGGGGGGTGACACTCACGATCTTGCCGAAGCAACGCTGCATCTCCACGTAGGACTGGCAGTGGTGGTGGATGTTGGTTTTGCAGTTCTTGCACCTCAGGCCAAATTTGTTGTTGACTGGCAGTCGGGGAGTGGGGGGAGGGTGGAAAGGAGAGGGAATGTGACACTGCAGCTGTGAAACGGCCGGGACAGAGCCCTGGGCAGCCTTGGCCCCCAGCCCTACCCGTGGCCCCCAGCCCTGCCCGTGGTCCCCAGCCCCCTCAGGACTCACGGACGATCATGCGGGCACAAACGTCACAGAATTTGGGCTTTTTGAAGTAATGATCTTTGAACTTGTGGGGTTTGTCATTAACAAGTTTCTCGGGTTCGGGAGGGGGCTCGGGCTCCTCTTCCTCTTCCTCCTCTTCTTCATCCTCATAGATGTAGTAGATGGGTCCCCCCGAGGGGCTGACCAGCTCCCCATTGGGCTGTGGCTCCGGCGCCGGCTCCTCCTTGGGCTTTCGCTGGAAAAGTTGCTTCAGCTTCTGCAGCTGCTGGGGCAGGAGAGGACGGACGGTGTGTGGCGGTGTGGGGGAGGCAGGAGGGGAGACACCCCCGGCTCCTCCCCCCAGAGACCCCCCCACAAGCGGGAGGAGACTCCAAGGAATGCTCTGAAGATGGGGACCCTCCTCCCAGTCCCGTGAAGTCTCCACAAAAGAGGAAACTGTGATTCCTGAGCACCTCATGGATGTGGGGGCGCCAGGGAAATGCCCACCCACACCCGGCTGGATCAGGGTCCCACCAGGTACCCCAGGCCTCCCAAAGCTTCCTGGGGCTGCGGCAGGGTGATGATAGAGAGGGGGCTTCCCCCACCCACCCAAACTGCCCTGTGGGCACCCACTTACCCGGCTCTTGGCTTTCCCACCTGAAGCGGGTGAAGCTGGTGACTCCGGCACTTCCTTCTCCGTCATGCTGCGAGGGGAAGAGACACAGATGGCGTTGGCTGGGGCAGTTCAGCTGCAGGAGCACGGCAGGGGCTGAAGGGGTCAGACGCTGCTGGGTGGGCAGTGTCTCCCCTTCCCCTGCCCGTGCAGCAGCCCCGGTCCTGGCGAGGGCTGGTTCTGCCAGGGGCCGCTCCCACTGCCCGTCCTGCAGCCCCTGCCCCGGCCAGGGCTGGTTCTGCCTCGGAGAGCCCCAGGGCCAGGCTGGAGGAGGTCGGTGCCCAGCCCAGAGCGTGGCACATCCGCTGACCCAGGGATGTGGTGCCAAGTGCTGGGATCCAGCCCCTGGGCTCTCCGCACGTGCCCACCTTAGCCGGGACATCTCCATCTCACCGTCAAACTGCAAACGGTGCCGCTCTCGGCCCCTCAGATGAGCGCACGGGGGACACCGATGGGCATCATCCGGCTTTCGGCTGCCACGGGGGCAGGACCTGCTCCCGCATCCCCCAAACCATCCCGGTGCCGCCTTTGACAGCCCTCCCCGCAGGGCTTCCACCCAAACCTCACTATTTTTGGTGATACCCACGTCCCAAGCCCCTCCAGCCCCCAGGAAAAGCACCGGGAAGCAGCAATGGGAACGGGGAGCGCTGGGGCGAGGGGCACTGCGGGAATGGGGCACCCCGAGGCCCTGCAGCAGCGGGGGTGCCCAGGGTGGGCACGGCCACGCCAAGGGAGGGGGGCACACGCGGGGCACTCACCCTGTGCTTGGAGCAGTCTCCGTGCGCTGAAGAAGCCCCCGAAGTGCGGCCGGTCCCGGGGCCCCTTTGGCCGCAGAGCCCCCAGCCCTCCGTGGTGGGCGCTCGGGGAGGGCGGCAGCCGCCCCGGTGCCGAGGCCAGCGGAGTGACAGGACACAGGGGGACGACAGCTGAGCGGTGCCGGGGGCTGACGCCGGGAAATTGGAGCCCCAGCGTGCGCCGGGCGGCAGCGGGCGGAGGAGCCACCGGCTATTTGCGTTGGTGGGTTGCTGGGCGTGCCAGGGGCCCCCCCAGCCTGGCCTGGGACAAAGAAGGAACCGGGCACAGCGAGCGCTCCAGGAATTGGGCACGCTGAGGGTTCCAGGAGCTGGGCACGCTGGGGGCTGCTGGGGGCTCGGTGGGCAGAGGAGCGGCAGTGGGGTCTCTCATGGGGTGGAGTGGCTGCCTCGCACCCTCTGGCACCAAATCCTGCTGGTGCAGGCTCTGCTGGGATGGTGGGAGCTGGGATCCCACTGCTGCCCGTGGCCAGGGACAGGGCCTTGGAGTTAATGGGTCCCTCGGGTCCCTGCCTGGCTGTGGATGGCAGCGAGGTGGGAGCTGGCACAAGCCTGGGGTTGGAGCCCTCCCTCCCTTCCTGGCAGCTCTTACCTGTCCGGCTGCACCTGCTCAGGAAGGTTGGGAGCAGCCCACTGCTGCCAGAGGCTCTGGCTGTGCCACCCCAAATCCTGTCCCCACCTGCACCTGCCAGCTCCAGGTGCTGCTCCTGGAATGTGTTTCCCAGCAGGGCACACAGCTGGGGCTGCTCCACACCCTCATTCCTGCCCTGGAATTCCACAGCTGGATGGGGCTGGCAGCTGGGAGAAGAGGCCATGAACATCTGTCAGGGGAGTCCGGCCCCAATCCAAATGCTCTGATCCCAGCCTCGGATCCCCACTTTGGCACCCCATGGGATGCCCTTGGAGATGCCAAGCTCGGGGGCAGGACTGGGCAGGATTGTCCCTTCTGCTGTCCCCTCACCCCACTCAGGCAGCACAGAGCCCCCAGCCCTGGTAGAGAACGGGAAGTTACATTCGAGTGATGAACAATTCTCCTTTTTTTTTTTTATTTAAAAACAACCCCCCCCAAATAAAATAAAACCAAAAATTCCCCCCCGCAAAATAATAATCCGATTAAATAAAATGTGCAGTGAACATACCAATCAACACCTGTATGTGCGGTCCAACACAGTGCTTAAACAAAACCATAGACACAGGGGAGGGGGGCGGGCACGGGCGTCACTCCAAAAATAATAATTAAAAAAAAAAAAAAAAAAATCAACTTCTTGTCTCTTAATTATGTTCATATAAATATATCAAGGAAGGAGGGCCAGAGGAAGGGAGGGCAGGAGGAGAAGAGGCCCAGGGGAGTGGCCGGTGCCCACGGGAGCCCTACTGGGAGCTCGCCCGCTCCAGCACCCGCAGGTCGTAGTTCTTTTTGGCCACGCGCAGTTTGAAGCGGCTGAGGGAGTTGTTGAGGCGGAGGGAGGCGTTTTGGGCAGCCAGGGGGCTGGGGAACACGGCCACGATGGTGTATAAGGCAGCGAGGTCACTGTGCCTGCCGTTCTCCGGAGTCCCGCTGTTGTCCCCGCCGCCTCCGTCCCCGCGGCGCCCCTGAGTCTCTTTGAGCCACTGGATTTTGGCACCGGCCATGGCGAGCTGGGTGAAGAGCTTGTCGGCCTCTGTCCGTGTGATGCCCTCGGGCAGGTCTGTCACCTCCAGCACCCGGCCCAGCACTGCAGGGAAGGAGCCGCTGTCACCGGCCGGTGCCCGGTGCCCCGTGAGCCTCCCCGGCTCCGGGCTGGAGCACCGACCCCTCCTGGGCCCAGGAACTCTGTGCAGTGCCAGGCTGCACCCACAGCAGGAGTCTACTCCTCTAAGCCAGGCACTTCCCTCCAAAGCTCCCCTACCTGCTCCCTGGAATGCCCCATCCCAATCCCTTCCTGTGCCCACACGCTGGCTCTGCTCAGGAGGAGATGCAGGTTATTTCCCAGTGTTATTTCCCAGTGTTATTTCCCAGTGTTATTTCCCAGCGTAGCAGTATTCCCCACCAAGTCCTCCTGGTGTCCTTTGGATAGCTGGACACTTCAGGCTTTCCCAGGGGGTTCTGCCCCGTTTTCCTACCCCAAGCCTCAGGTACCAGGACTGGGAACCAACCCCACGCTCCCACCCTGACTCTGGGAGGGAGAATGGCTGCACCCATGGAGGATGGTGACACTGGGTGTGTCCTGCCTGGTGGTCCCCAAATCCCTCTGCAGCTCCTGGCCCTGGCCTGGTGGTCCCCAAATCCCTCTGCAGCTCCCAGCTCCAGCCCTGTGGTACATGAATCCCTCTGCAGCTCCTGGCTCTGACCTCTGCTCCTGCCCCCGTGGTCCCCACATCCCTCTGCAGCTCCTGGCTCTCTCCTATCCCTGCCAGGTGGTCCCCAAATCTCTCTGCAGCTCCCAGCTCCTGCCTGGTGGTACCCGAACCCCTCTGCAGCTCCTGGCTCCAGCCCTGGCTCTGGGCTTAGCAGAGCTGCTGCAGGGATTCTTTGCTAATATTAACGTGGCACGTACAGACCATGCCAGGGGCAGGAGGGGGGCAGGCAGCTCTTAAAGGGCCCCTACAACCAGCTGGTGATGGTGGTGACACTGAGGTGACATGGGGGACAAGCCTGAGGTCTCCAGAGGGTCAGTGAGGGCTGCTCCATCCAAGCTGTGGGTCCCTCCCTTCCCAAGGACCCAGTGGAGACATCCTGGACATGGGTGGAGAGAAATGATTCACTGGAACCCTCAGCCCTTGCAGCCACCCTGGGAGATCCCAAATCAAAGATGAGGCTCTGAAGCTGCAGGCCCCATGGGAAAGGGAAGCATGGGTGGGAAGAGTGACTTGGGAAAGCAGTGGTGGGAATGACATCTAAGAGTCTGGACACTCACTTTCTGCTGATAAAGAGGAATAAAATCCCAGTTCTTCCAGCTCCACCTGCTCCATCATTTCCACTCTCTGGGAGGCAGGAATACACCCAGGTGTCCTTCTCCTCAGAGGTTTTACTCCCTGTTCACCCACCTCCCTCGGGCACAGAGGGCTGGATCTGCTGCACCCCCAGCCTGGACTCACCTGGGCTGGGGGTTGGTGTTTGTGGGTGTGGGGAGGAGGGACTGGCAGGAACCACTCTCCAAAACCAGCACGGGGTTCTGTGGGATGCTGCTGTGGGCAGGGATGGCACCTGGAGTCTCCAACATCTGTTTGTGGGGACATCAGAGGGCAAAGGAACTCGAGGGGGTCACTTGCCTACGTCACTTGTCCCCAGGTCGGTGGACGCTGATTTAAGGGCCTGTCTCTTGCTCCGGTTTCCGTGTTTCATTCCAGTCTGCCCCTTGAAGGAGACAAAGGGAACCGTGTCACCACAGGGGACACTGTGGCTTCACAGTGCCCACAGAGGGGCCGGGGAAGGGACACCTGGCCCGGCTGTACCTGGTGTCCTGTGTAGCTGGGCTGGTTGTGGAGCAGCGGCGGGGGACACAGGGACAGGTTGTACTGCAGAGGTTGGCCCAGCAGCGAGTACCTCCCATCACCTGCACAAGGAGCATGAATTTGTGGGGATCCCAGGAAACCTCACAGCATTCCCAGCCCTGGGCTGCCCCCACATGCCTTCCCCTTACCTTGTGCTGGGCCCATGGGCCGAGGGAACTGTGTGAGGACAGGGAGGGGGCTCAGCCCCGTGCACACACTGTTGAGGTTGGTGACGGGCGACGGCGTCGGGGACTGGGTGGGGGACGTGATGGGGCTGTTCAGCTGGGTGCTGGCCTGGGGGAGGGACAGTGTCAGACACCCCCAGTGCTTGTGACCGCTCCCACACCCCCGTGGGACCCCCCAGCTGTCACCCAGCCCACCCCAGGGCTGAGCTGCCTCCTCCCCGTCCCTCCCAGTCCCCCCAGTACCTGAGCACTGGTGTCAGGGTTGTAGAGGTCTCCTGGCTTCTGCCCCCGCTGCTCCAGGCTGTAGTACTTACAGTGGCTCCACTGCACCACGGGGGGGTTTTGGGGGGCCTGGGGGCCGTTGGGGACATTCAGCTGCATCACCACCACACCAGGGCCTGATGGGGACACCCCTGGGGACAGACACAGGCGTGTATGGCCCAGGCTCTGCTGCTGTGGGACACAGGAGGGCCTGTCCCTTCCCCACAATCCCACTCTGGACTCTCCTGTGCCACACGTGACTTTCTCAAGCTGCAAAAAACCCCACCAGGACCCTCTGGGGATTCCTCTCTAACAGCAAAGGTTACATCTGGGAGTGATGATGTTTAATTCAGGAGAAATCGGAGCACAGGGGCCAAGCTGACAGACGGCAGCTCAGTAACTGCTCTGAGCATCTCCACAAAACTCTAGGCAAAGGCTACAAGCACAAATCGAGGAACAAAACCCCAGCATCCCAGCTCAAGTCCTGCAGCTCACCAGGTCCAGACCTCCATCATCCCAGTTCAGCTTCTGCATCAGCTCACCAATTCCCAGCTCACTCCCAGCAGCTGTGCCAGGGAGCAGGAATCCCCAGCCTCCCCACCTGCACTTCTTCCTGCTCCCACCAATCCACAGCCCACCCAGCTCCCACCACAGCAGGGAGATGCCAGGCACGAGCCACATCCTGCTCATTCCCTGTGGCACTCCCAGTCTAAGGAATCCCCTTGCACAGAAGCTGCCAGACTTGGCTGGGAAGGGGCAGCTCTCAGCCCGTGATCCAAACCCGATCCCACCCACGGAGTCGAAGCCAGCCCTGCCCGTGGCCCCCCGTACCTGAATACTGCTGCTGCATCTGGGGGGGGCTGCAGGGCGCCGGGGACTGCGGCATCTGGTACTGCTCAGAGCCAGGAGGCTGCAGGAACCCCACGGACGGGCTGCGGAGCAGAGAGGGCTCAGGTGAGGATGGGGATGGGGAGGAAGAGCTGGGGCACCTGCACAGGTTATTCCCAGCTCCCTCTTTACTGGGATGGCTGAACACACAAGGAGCCTCTGGAGAGGGCTGGGCACACCATGCTGGTGCTCAGGAAGTCCTGACCGAGGGAGCCAGGAATGGCCAAGCTCAGGGAGGAGCAGCACTTGTGGTACCCACCCACCTCCAGCCACAGGAGCAGGGTGCTCCGTGCTCACAGCAGGATCACCATGGAACCACCACAGAGAATCATGAACTCTCCCAAGTTGGAAGGGACCAGCAAGGATCAAGGCTGACTCCTGCCCTTGACAGGACACCCCCAAAGCCCCCACTGTGGGCACAGCACCCCTTTCTCCCCCAGGCAGGCCAGAGCCACCAGAGCTTTACCTGGTGCCATTCTGCTGGGCAGTGGGGATGACACTGTAGTAGATGGGGACCCCTCCAGCCTGGAGCCCCCCCTGCACAGACTGGCTGGCTGGCACAAGCACTGGCTGCTGGAAGGGCTGCTGGACCACGTTCTGGGACTCACTGGCCATGGGAACCTGGGCAGGGAGGAAAGCAGCAGGTAACAGGTAACAGAGCAGGGGAAATTGGCCCAAGGAGACACCAGCAAAGTAAACAGATTCCAGGTGTTTTTTTCTTACAGCCCAGAGCAACCTCAGCCAGGCACAGCCCCTCCCAGAGATTCTCCCAGTCCTCCTCCTCCAGATGTGTTCCACAGATCCCCACATGGATGTGCCCTCCCCAGGCTGGCAGGCAAGCCCTGTGAGCAAATCCCCACCTTTGGCTCCATCCCTGAGGCACATCCTGCCCAGCCCAGGCCCCCTCCCAGCACCCCACCCTGGGGAGCAGCAGATGCCCACCTGGTACGAAGGCAGCGGCGTGTACTGGACCATCAGACCTTGCATCTGGCTCCCCATCCCACTCCTCTGGCTGCTGAGGAGCCCAGGGGGCTGTGCCTGCTGCACCCCCATCACGCTCTGCATCTGGCCCCCCATGTTGTTCCTCTGGCTGTTGAGGAGCCCGGGGGGCTGCGCCTGCTGCACCCCCACCACACCTTGGTATGTTTGCTGCTGGTTGGACATCATTGGCTGTAAACCTGCCAGAACAGGGGTTCAATGGAGCAGCTTCCCAGTTGGACACAGGAAACAGCCCCAGATTTAGGATTAAGGGAATCAAATCCTGCCTCTGTCCCCACCTCCTGCTGAAGAGTGGGGAAAGGGCTTCCCTTAGAGCAGACATAAACACACCCAAGGGAAGCTCCTGGCTTTAAATTCCCCTGGCAGCCCCTCAGTGGGGCTTAAATCCACCTCATCCCCTCCCCCAGCAAGCTCAGAGGAGAGGGAGGGGAAGGACACAACAGCCTCTGCAGACAGAGGCACCCCAACTTCCCAGCTAAGAGGCAGTTCCAGCAAAGAGTGGGAGACAGGGAAGAGCGACCTGGCCCCAGACAGCACAGAGGAGATCTCTGGAGCAAACAAAAGCAGCTGGAAAGGGAAAGCTGCCCCTTCCCCCCTTTACACCCCCTTACCTGGCTGCTGGGACTGCTGGGGGAGCTGCTGGGGGCGCTGGGAGCTGTAGGCCACTGGGTGACTGAGGGGTCGGTATTGCTGGCTGGAGTTCGGGTACTGCCCGGGGGAGTAGTAAGAAACCTGAATCTATCGGGGCAAGAAAACGCAGTGGTGAGAACACAGGAGGGAGCAGGACCAAGAAAGCTGGTCCCCCAGGACCAGTTTTCTCTCTCACCTGGCCTGGTTTCTGCCGAAGGGAACCACCCAGGGCTTTGGCTCTGGCCAGCTGATGGCTCCTCGGGGAACCGCGGCCCCTTCCCGCGCCTCCCAGCCTCCTCATCCAAGCCTTTCCCAGCACACAGTGCAAGAGCACAGTAGGCACAACTCTCCTCACAGCTCAGGGGACAATCCTAGAGGTCATAAAGCCCTGCAGGACCCCAAAGAGAGCTTAGAGGTGTCAGCCCTGAGTCCGGCCACTATCCCTCCCCCACTGCTGAGAGCCAGGAGTGGCCTGGGGGGGTTGCAGGAAAGAGCCTCGTGGGCTCTGAGGGGATCATCCTGTGCCTAACAGGGGAGTGTGAGATCCAGAGCCTGGAACCCTGTGGGTGGATCCATCACCAACTAGCAGCAGAAAAAGAGGGACCCACTCCCCAGCAGCCCCAGGCCTGCCAGCTCTGGGGATGTCCCCTCGTGTCCTTACTTGCTGGGGAGGCTGAATGTAGCCCTGGGGCTGCAGCACCTGCTGAGTGGGGGCCGTGTGCCCTGAGGCCGAGTAGCTGGAGGTGGGAATGGGCTGCCCAGGGGTTGCCATGATGAATCCTGTCTGCTGAGGGTGCTGGGAAATGAGGGATGACTGGAACATCGCCGAGGAAGGATCCGGGGCTTCTGTCGAGCCCTGTCGGCTGAGGCTGATCTGCCCAAAGGGGCTGCTGAGCTCGTCGGCCTGGAGTGGGATAAGGGGAAGGATGGAGGAGGACGGAACGTGGGACAACAGCAGGTAGGACACAGCTCTGCTGGTAAATGCAGACCCCTTCTCTCTGCTCCGGGAGAAGCTCCCCCAAAAAGGCCCCCACACACGAGCCACAGACCCAGAGCGGGACAGGGGGACATGCGAGCTGAGGGGGCCAAATGCTCAGCAGATGTTGGGGACACGTGGGGTCCCACGCAGGCAGGGGTGACTCCAGCCCAGCAGCCACATCCCACGGGGGACACCATTCCCAAAAGATCCCCCTGGAGACAACACAGAGGGCTTGGCTGAGCCCATGGGGCAGCCACAGACCCCAGCACTGAGCACAAGCATTGCTGGGGAGCTCTGGGCTCAGAATTTGCTCTTCCCAGGCTCTTTCCAAGACCACCACTCCAGCAGCGGTGCTCCCACGGCCTCAGGCATCGCAGAGCTCCGTGAATCCCAACCCCCAGGGGGGTCGGTGTCCGGGACATACCTGATCAGCACAAGCTCACACAACACAAACACAGCACAGAGCACAACAGACAGTGCAGAAGAGGAACTGGGGTTTATACCAGGTTGTACTGCTGGGGTGGAGAGACTGGCAAGAGGACTTGGGGGCAGGAGCTTGGAGAGTACGGAACAGGCTGCAGCGCCGGGACCGGCTACGACCAGCGGAGAAGGGAATGGAGAGAGATCCGGGGCAAGGAAAGGGAGGGAAGGAAGGCAGGCAGGAAGGCAGGCAGGAAGGAAAAGGAAGGAAAAGGAAGGAAAAGGAAGGAAAAGGAAGGAAAAGGAAGGAAAAGGAAGGAAAAGGAAGGAAAAGGAAGGAAAAGGAAGGAAAAGGAAGGAAAAGGAAGGAAAAGGAAGGAAAAGGAAGGAAAAGGAAGGAAAAGGAAGGAGAGAAAGAAGGAACAACAAGGTTAGTCAAGTGAGCCAACTGCAAACACAGAGGGGCGTTGCAGGGGGTTGGGAAGCACAGAAACCATTCCAGGGCAGCATCCATCCCATCAGACACAGCCAGCCAGAGGCTCTGCAGAGCTGGGGAGGCATGACCTGCCCCAAAGCAGCTCTTGCCTGGCAGGAAGAGTGACACGAGTTCACCAGGGCCAGCAGCAGCAGGAGAGCCACATCTCCCAGCACGTGTCTCTCCTGTTTCCAGCATTCCAAGTGCTCCTTGGCCACTCCTGTACACCCACCTTCCACAGGGACCCCTGCTTTGTCACCTGCTTTATGACAGCCCGTCACTAAAACCCACACACTGTGCTTTGGGCACTGACCCAGGGACAGTCAGTGCTGGATGGGGGGTTTGATCCTTTGATTTGACCTTTGGTGACATAGAAGGGACATGGGGATGGTGCATCTCCAGACCCTTCACCATCAAACACCTGAAATCAGTTTTTCCAGGATCTAAACCCTTGGATGAGACAGTCAAAGATACAAACTGAAACCCCAACACAATCCAGTGATCCTGCATGAGATCCCACCCAGGCACTCTGCTATTCCAGCCCCAGGACGACAGCTCATCCCTCAAGTCTCAGAATCCTCCACAAACAGATCCACAACCCTGGAGCCACTCCAGGGCCCAAGAACTACCAGCTCCCCCCTCTCCTGCAGCTGGGAACAGCCAGCAAGCAGCTGCTCCTGTACCTGCAGTAAAAGCTTTTCCAGAAGGTTCTTCCTTTCTCTCAGTGCAGTCTAGTGAAAAAACTGAGAGTCATAGAATGGCCCAGATTAAAAGGAGGAACCTCAGAACACCTGGCCCAACTTTTCATGGGAAAGGGAGCCTTGGTCTGATTATCCAGCAACTTCCCTGCCCTGTTGCATCTTGAACCCCTCCAGTGTAACAACAAAGTGATGCCAAAGGATCCCTGGGCAGGCTGAGATCCAGCACCAACGTGGGACAGGAAGGTGCCATGGATGCCCCCACACCATCACAATTTTCACCCCAAACCCCGCACTGGGATGGCTCCCACCCCATCCCCACTCCTGCAGCAGGACAAGGCTGGGATGAGGTTGGTCACAGCCTCAGGAGCAGAACGAGGACACAGGAATGTCACGGAGGGTTCCAAGCCCTGGAAACAGCCCAGCAGGCTGTGGGACATGGAACATCCCTCAGCTTTAACTCAGGGAGGGACGGTCTGGAGAACACACCCAGCGTTGCTCCAGGCTTGCCTTCCCCCAGGACTACAGCTCAGTCCTGGGGAGCTCAAATCCAACACACATTCAGGATGGTCCTGAGGGGAACTGCTTCCAGACTGCCACTCATCCAAGGGCTACAGCCCCTTTTCCAGGGGGCTGCTGGCCAGCAGAGCTGGAAAGGTGGGATATCCCCCAGAACCACTCAGGAACACCAAAGCCCAACCTTCTCCTGCTCTGCCACAGAGGGACAGCGAGTGTGGGGACCCCCAAAGCCAAGCGTGAGCCCAGAGCACCCCGGGATTGTTCTGGCCCTGCCTCCCCGCTAGCTGTGCCCTGTGGGACTCACCTGGGACATCATGGGGCTGCTCATGGCCGGCTGCTGCTGGGATGGGGGGAGGCCGGGGGCTGCCGGGGGCGGCTGCGGGGGCGGCTGCGGGGCCGTGCAGGGCAGGAGGCCACGGCTGGGCTGCGAGGATGGGGACTGGCTGCAGGCCTCAGGGGCACCTAGCACCAAACCTGGAACAGAGACAGGCATGGAGGGCTGGGATCCAGGAGAAGAGGGGAGGGCAAGGGGGATTCCTGTCACCGCTGGAGCTTCCGTGGGGACAACAGGCACAGTTTGTCTCCGCTCACGGCAAAGCGAGGTGCTGACACTCCAGTGGGTTGTAGCTCCCTGGGTTGTAGCTCCCTCTTCTCCCTGGCCAGGTGCTCACACTGACCCTCCAAAGCTGATCCTGGGATCTTCTCCTCTGCCTCACACAAAGGAAGAGGAATCTGGCTGCCAACAGCAGCACCTGCCTGGTGGAGGCTCTTCACCAGGGATCCCAAAAACATCTGCGCCAGCTCAGGGCCATGAGAGTCTGTGGGAAGGAGCTGGAGAGCTGCTCCCAGCCCCACCTGGACACCAACACTGTCATGACCTGCCCAGAGCAGAGGGGAGTGGGGGGATCCCATTCCACAGGCTCACAGAGCCCCTTTTCTGCCAGGAAAAGGCTGGGAGATGGCAGCCAATCCCTTCCCATGGCAGAAAAGGCTGGGAAGGAGCACGATCCACACTGCTGGCACCCAGCTGGGAAGTGTCTCCTCAGTATTCCGGTCTTACTTCCAGAAATAAAAGGGTTGTGCAACTATTGCTCAATGCCCAGTAGCTGCTGTTTAACCAATTCTGCCTCTGATCTCCCACATTTCCACAGCTGATCTCCAGGGATTCTGCTGAGGAGCTCTGACAGCAGCTACACACTGCAAAGGAGGGAATATTCCACTGCCAGCTGCTGGATGGGAAAAGAGCCCCTGAGTCCTAAGCACTTCCACCCCCATGGAATAAACATGAGGATATGGAAGAAGGTGGGCTTGGTGTTTTTTCCCCTCAAGTGATAATTCCTTTGCATTTTTTTTTTGTCTTTCTCCCAAGATGTTTCTAATCACTTGCCATTACATAAAGCCTGGAAAGCAACTGTTCTGATCCCAGGAGGGACCTGGAGGGAAAATTACAGGAAGAGCCAAAAAGCAGCTTCTCTCTCACTCTGCTCAGCACATGCTGGGACAGATCTTCAAGTGCTCCCAGCACTCCATGAATCAATCCTGGAGGTGGCTGCAACTCCCAGAGTGAGCACAGGGCTGGGGATGGGAACAGGATCCCAGGAGGCACCGTGGGCACCTCTAAACTGGGAGATGAAGGTGTGGTTTCAAAGGCAGGCTGGCAGCTGGAATCCAGCCCTGAAAGGCTTCTTGTTCCTGCCTACAGACACCAATGTGCCTTTCCTGCCCACAAAAGTGACGGTTCCCAAGGGTTTGGGACTGACCAGTGGGAAAACACCAGGTTCTGCCCACTGATACCACACAGCTACCCCACAGCTCCTCAGCTGCGATTAAATGGGAGCAAAACCTGGGCTGCCTCCTCCACAAACACCTTTTGGGTGTATCAGCCAAGGTTGAAAAGAAAGGATTCTGCTCCTCCCTGACTGAGGGGAGGATGTGCCCACCCAGCACACACATCCCTTGGGAAGCTGCTGCCAGAACAGGATCCCTGTGACACCCCAGGGGAACGTCCCGTGCTTTGTGGTACCTGGATGGACAAGGAGGGACTGAGCTGAAGCAGCAGAGACATTAAGGATCCCAATTCCCTTTGGCTTCAGCCAAATTCCCCTTGGCTGCCAGCAGCTCTGGAGCTCAAGCCTGCTGTTTACTCCCAGCACTTCAGTGAATCACTGAGAGAACATCACAGGCAGATCCCAATTAGAGAGTCCTTGACAAGGTAACTGCATGTCTGATGAGACTAATGGGTGACACTTTTCCTGGCCCTCCTCCTTGGAAAGCAAGACAATGCCAGGAGGTTCATCCTGAGGATCCTCAGGGTGGGGAGAGATTTTGGGAGCAGAAGGGAATGGCAACGCAACTTGAGAAGAGAGAAAACAACGCAAACTGGGAGTTTGAGCTGCAGGGGCTGGGAGCAAACTCTGGCCTCAGGTAACTCTGCTGAAGGGATGGGAGAGGTGATGGTGAGTTCTGAAGAAGTGGGTGATGAACCAGGTGACACAACCAGATGGCACATCCACGCCAGGGTACCAAAATTCTGGTGCCACCCATGTCCTGTTTTAACCAGAGCAACACAAGCCCCATCTCCCCAACCCAAAACCATCTGCCAGGTGTCCTTTGGCAGGGAAAGAGCTCCAAGTTCCTCAGCCCCAAAACTCTCTGCCAGGTGTCCTTTGGCAGGGAAAGAGCTCCAAGTTCCTCAGCCCCAAAACTCTCTGCCAGGTGTCCTTTGGCAGGGAAAGAGCTCCAAGTTCCTCAGCCCCAAATCTCCCATTCAGGTGTCCTTTGGCACCTGCCTGGAAGCAGCACGGTACCTGCCCGTGACGTCCTGCTGGCTGTGCTGCCCTTGCTGCTGCCGACGCTGTCCCCCCGGGTCAGGATGGAGATGCCACTGAAGCTGCTGGCTTTGGTGACAGGTGGCCGCAGGTTGCGGATGGAGCCGTCCGAGTCCGTGCTGCTCCAGGGCCGCGGCTCCAGGGATTTGATCTCGCTCTCGGTGCTGCTCTGGCGGCTGCCCGAGGCCCGGCTCAGCCCGTCCCGGTTGCCCCTGCAGTGAGCAGAGGAGTCAAACTGGGCTCTGGTGAAGGGACAGTGGCAGAGCTGCTGGTGCTGCACCCAGGGCAGGGTGCTGGGGATAGTCAGCATCTGGGTTTGGGACCTTTTTGGGGGGTGTGGGGAGAGTCTGACAGCAAAAATCTCGCCAAGGCACAGCTTTTTGTGCTGACCCAGCCACTGTGGTGACAGCCAGCTCCTGGCCCCTTCCTCAGCCTGGGAGAGACCCCAGCAGGGTCAGAAAAAGGTCCTGTGCTGAAGATCTCCCTGTCTCTGAACAGGGAGCTTTTAAAGGCCTGGAGACAAGGCTGATGGAGATCTTGGAGACCATGTCCCACTCCAACCCTGCTGAGGATTTCTGCCCAGCTGGGCCTGGTCACCCAAAGTTGTGGCTGTCCCATCCCTGGAAGCATCCAAGGCCAGGTCAGACAGGGCTTGGAGCAATCTGGGATAGGGGAAGGTGTCTCTGGCCAAGGCAGGGAGGTGGAAAGGGATGAGTTTTAAAGTCCCTTGCAATCCAAACCATCCCAGGATTTCGGAATATTGCTGCTCCCAGAGCTGTGCCTCCCTTAGCCTAGGCCAGCTCTGGCCACAGCAGGACTTTATGGGATATCAGCACATCACCCCAAGCAGTGAGCCTGGTTTATCAGCCCAGTTAAGGGCAGAGGGCTGGGAACGGGTTCCTGGGCTTTCCCTGGGGAGGGATGGTGAGAAAGAGCTGCTGAGCTGGCTCAGAAAAAAGAAGCTTGGAAGGAACTCCTGAGGTGATGTCCTGGGCTGCTGGCAGCATGTGGGGGCCAAAAATGCATCTCTTGGAAAAGCAGCACAATGGTTACATCCCTAGAGAGCTCAAAATCCTCCTGAGGCCCTCTCCCCTCTCTCACCCATTGGAACCCCAGAGCAGATTATCCGAGCTCCTCAGGGCCTGGGCACCACAGGCAGGGAAGCTCTTGGCATAGCCCTGGCTGCAGCTCAGCTCCCAAAGCTGCAGCAGCAACGGGGTTTGTGCTCCATTCTGGGGGAGTTCTTCTCCAACCCCACAGATATGAGAACTGTCCTTGCTGTCCTGAAGAGCCCTGACACAGGCAGACCCCAGGACACAGCCCCTGTGACGGTGCTGAGGACACTGCATTTTCCAGGACAGCCTGGTGAGGCAGGTGACAGCCCAAGGAGAGGGACAAAGCTGCTCCTGCCTGGCTCAGATCCTCCTGTCCTGTCCCACACAGAGCTGCCCCATCTCCAGAGCTTTGGCTGGGAGAGCAGAGCACAGCAGGGATGAGGTTTTGTCCCTTTTCATCCCATTCTTTGTCCCCACACCTCAGCAGCCGGGGCTGTGCCCGGTGACTCATCAGCCTCACTCCAGCCCTTTCATCCATGGGAAAACTGCTTAACAAGAAAATGCTGCTCAAACATGTTCCCAGTGCCCTCAGCAGCTCCTGTGGCTGAGATGGAGCCTGAGACACTTCAGTGTCACCATTAAGCCATCCAACCTTGATAATCAGGGATTAGGGACAACCCTGCCTGATCCTAATGCTATTCTGGCACTGTAAGGGCAGGGATTTCCTATCCTTCTGGGGAACAAGAGGTGGAATGGTTTGAAAACTGCTGGAATTCCTCTCTGCCATTCCCACCCTCTTTTTTAATTGATGAATCAGCCAAAAAAGGACTTGAAATTGATGTTGCAAAGAAAACACCTTCAGTAACTCCAGGAGCAGCTGTGCACAGGGGGATTCAGCAGGACGTGGCACAAAATAAATCACACAGAGATCTCTACAAATCTGCCTCTGTCTGTGAGAGCTACAAGCAAAGCATTCTGTGGAGAGTCAGATGAGGAAAAAGAACCATTTTAGAGTCATGCAGGGCTTTGGAGACACCTCCAGGGGCTGCAGGGCAGCACTCACCTGCTGTCCGTGAGGTATCCGTTCTGGCCAGACTGGAAAGAAAAGGGAGACTTAGTAACTCTGAAAGAACAAATCCAGGTGATTCCAAAGGGTGGGGCTGGGACACAGAGTGTGTTGAGGTGTGGTGTTGAGCCTCCTGCACACCAGCTCCCTGTGGATCTCCATCCAAGCCCTTTTCTGATCCCTGTGACCCTGAGATCTCTCAAATCTGAGTCCTCAGCTCCCTCCTCCACTGAGGCAGCTTTGATGGCATCTTTGTCCATGTGACAGTCAAGGCCAGGCATACAAAGGGGTTTTATGTCCTAAATGCAGCATGGGATTCCAGCTGGGAGTGCCTCTGGAGCAGCCTCTGAGCCAGATGTGAATGTGGGACACTGCTCCAAGCACAGAGCAGGGATTTCAGGAAGCCATAACCAAGCTGGACACTTCATGAGACAGACAATAAACACCCTGCCAATTCCTGGGAATGCCCAAATTCCTCCTAGGAAGGCCTAAATTCCTCCTGGAAAGGCAGAGCCCTGCACTGCTGGGTCAGGAGGTGGAAGCTGCAACACTGGAAGGAAACTGGGAAATGCAGCTGCTGCTCCCTTTGGGACAGGAAATGGTTTTCTGATCACCCCAAAAATGCCACTGCATAAACTTAGAATAGTCTGGGTAACAAGGAACAGGACTGCATCCATTCCTCCCTAAATTTTAGGGAAGGAGCAGATTGGAGGCTGCAGGTGTGGCTCCTCCACCCCAGTATCTCAGACATCTTTGCTGGGAGCTGGAATTCATCCAGCTGGAATTCATCCAATGGCACATCACCAAAATTCTGGGAAATTGGTAGAAAAGGCAACGACAATATCTGACCTCTTGGCTTATTCAAGGCCACCTTCTGCCCCAAAGCTCCAGGAGGATCCTGGCAGGTGAGTGATCCAAACTTACCTCTCGTGCAAATATCCGCTCCCTGACCCGCTGATATTCCTCCTCTCGCTCTTCTATGGATTTGCTCCTTCTCCCATCCTGCAAGGGGAGTCTGATCTGAAGGGACAAACACAGCTCAGGGGTCAGCAGTTGCCAGCGGGAGCAGTCAGCTGCTGGGAATTTTGGGTAGGATGTGCTTTATGTGGTGTCTGGATGCAGTGATCCAACCTCTGCCTTTGGACCTACCTTTGGGACATCTGAGTCCAGGGACGAACCTCCCAGAGGTGCCAGGATGTTCATCCCTGGACATTCCCAAGCACAACCAGCCTGCCTGAGCTGATCAGGAATATCACCAGCAGTCTGGTCCCAGGGGGAAGAGCTAAAGGTCACCCTTTGGAGCATGTGCTGATGCTCCTGCTCCCACGTGGATTCCGTGCTGCGAGCGCAGCCGCACCCCTGAGCGCCACACAGGGAAACCAAAAACTGGCACTGACTGCAATGACCAGCTTCTCACCCCGACTGGAATTCAGGAACAGGTCCCACAGCACAGAGCTGGGGTGATGTGACTCGGGGCTCAGATGGGAACAAATTCCCCCCTGTGAGGGTGGGCAGGCCCTGGCACAGGCTGCTCAGAGAAACAGTGGCTGCCCCAGCCCTGGCAGTGTCCAAGGCCAGGCTGGAGGGGACTTGGAGCAACCTGGGATAGTGGAAGGTGTCCCTGCCCATGGCAGAAGGGTGGAAATGGATGAGCTTTAAGGTCTTTTCCAACCCAAATCATTCCATGTTTCTATGAAGATGGGAGCTACAAGACCCCGAGATCCCTGGGAAAGGGCATGACTTGCTGCAAGCCCCAGGAAAAAAGAAGGGAAAGCAACACTCAGCTGAGGGATATTCCCAAAGAAACCTTGGAAAAAGCCTCCACGTTAAAACCTGGCCTAGCCCCCAGCTGATTTCAGGATATGGACACATACACCCATAGAACCCATACAAATTCTTCATCCATTTCCATAATATTTAGAAAAGTTTTCATGAAATTCAGATGCTGCTGCTTGGGTGGGGTGGGAGCTCCTATTAAGTGTTACCTCAGGAAATACAAGAGAATTTTAGAGCTGTTCTTGTCTTGTGACCAGTCACATCTTCCCAAAGGCCCCACTGCCACCCCTCACCTGGTTATCGTCCCGATCCATGCTGGTGTCATCCCGTTTTAGGATAAACCTCTGCGGGAACTCTGCGTTCTTCTCATCCTTGATGTGCTCAGAGAACCTCTGCTCAGGGCTGCAAGAAAACCAGCCCTTGTTAGGAGGGAAAAAACAGGCCCAGAACACGCCAGGATATTTGTCGTGTGAAATTTCAGCTCTGGCTAAAAGCAACAAGAGCTCCTGTCCCTTCTCCAGGAACTATGGAGAGGCAGCAAGGGCTGGAAGGAAAAGGTTCCTCCCTGTTCCTTCATTCCATGTTCCTGATATTTCTAGAGAGGGATCTCCCCCTTCTTATGAGGCAAAAAATAAAATGTGGTGTGGAACCCATCCTGCTACAGAGCATTCCTGGGCTGTGGGGAAGGGAAAAAGGGGAAGGGAAACAGAGAACGTTCAGGGAAGGGAAGTTTAGGGAAGGGAAGTTCAGGGAAGGAAAGGGAAGTTCAGGGAAGGGAAGGGAAGTTCAGGGAAGGAAAGGGAAGTTCAGGGAAGGAAAGGGAAGTTCAGGGAAGGGAAGGGAAGTTCAGGGAAGGAAAGGGAAGTTCAGGGAAGGAAAGGGAAGTTCAGGGAAGGAAAGGGAAGTGAAGCTCAAGGAAGGAAAAGGAACTTCAGGGAAGGAAAGGAAAGTTCAGGGAAGGAAAGGGAAGTCCAGGGAAGGGAAGTTCAGGGAAGGGAAGTTCAGGGAAGGGAAGTTCAGGGAAGGGAAGTTCAGGGAAGGGAAGGGAAGTTCAGGGAAGGGAAGGGAAGTTCAGGGAAGGGAAGGGAAGTTCAGGGAAGGGAAGGGAACTCACATTCGTGTGTTACTGGTCTTGTTGATGATCACAGCCTTCCCAGTCTGATCCACGTTGTGATCCATCCCGAAATAGGCCGCGACCCGGTGGAGCAGCATCCGGTGGTACGAGGTCATCTGGGGGAACTTCTTGAACTGATTGCTGGCAAGAGGGACACAGGGTTGGAGCTCCAAGCAGTCAGTCACATCAGGATGTACAAGAGAACAGCCTCCTCACCAGCGTGTCCCTTCTCCCCTGGGAGCCCAAATTCCTAAACTCTCCACACAAATCTCTTTTGCTCGACACAAACTCGATGATCACTTACTTGTTATCGCTAATGAACTCCAGAATCTCCTGTTCCAACTTGAGCAGCATCATTCTGTCCCTGTCAGGAAAAAAGAAAGAAAAAGGTCACTTTAGGGACAGTGGAACAGCCTTTCCTGCTCCCAGCTCTCCTGCAGCAGAAAAAGCCACAGGAGCAGGTGACACCTGATTTCAGGTGTTAACAGAATGGGCTAAAAACTCCCTGCTTTTCAAATATACTAAACTGAACACCAGATTTTTTCCACTTTAAGGTTGTTTTGCTAACAGTGCTTGGCTCTGGAAAGCCTGAATCCCTGCTCTGCTGGAAGCTCCACTGCTGGAGACTCCAATTTTGCTATTCCTTTGCCAGCCAGTCCCTCAATCCCACTGATTATTCCTGCAGCAGCTCCTTCACAGGCTGACACTTGACAACCATTTATAGAAAAGGGTTTAAAGCAATCAGAATTATTTCTTTGCATTCAAACAGATTATTTGTCCTTCTCTCTCTCCATCACAGACAATTCCATGTTTGGAATGAAACAGGATATGAAATTACAGTCGTACTTTTAGTTTCTACATTGTCCCAGCTCTGGTAACTCTTGGAATTCCAAAGAGGAAAAACCAAGAACACTTGCAGGTACTGTAACCCCCTAGGATACAGGAATACCCACAGACAGGGACACACAGACCCCTCAGGGAGTTGTTTTACTGACCAGGACCTACCGTGGGTTTTTTTTCAGTGTATTTACTAAAAATTCATGCAAATCTATTCCAGTGGAGTCTGTATATTCCTGGCTGGAATCTGAAAAAAACAACAATGGCAGCAGAACAAATTAACAAACCACTGAGACAGCACAGGGGGAAGGGAGGAGAAGGAGGAGAAGGAGGAGAAGGAGGAGAAGGAGGAGAAGGAGGAGAAGGAGGAGAAGGAGGAGAAGGAGGAGAAGGAGGAGAAGGAGGAGAAGGAGGAGAAGGAGGAGAAGGAGGAGAAGGAGGAGAAGGAGGAGAAGGAGGAGAAGGAGGAGAAGGAGGAGAAGGAGGAGAAGGAGGAGAAGGAGGAGAAGGAGGAGAAGGAGGAGAAGGAGGAGAAGGAGGAGAAGGAGGAGAAGGAGGAGAAGGAGGAGAAGGAGGAGAAGGAGGAGAAGGAGGAGAAGGAGGAGAAGGAGGAGAAGGAGGAGAAGGAGGAGAAGGAGGAGAAGGAGGAGAAGGAGGAGAAGGAGGAGAAGGAGGAGAAGGAGGAGAAGGAGGAGAAGGAGGAGAAGGAGGAGAAGGAGGAGAAGAGAAGGAGGAGAAGGAGGAGAAGGAGGAGAAGGAGGAGAAGGAGGAGAAGGAGGAGAAGGAGGAGAAGGAGGAGAAGGAGGAGAAGGAGGAGAAGGAGGAGAAGGAGGAGAAGGAGGAGAAGGAGGAGAAGGAGGAGAAGGAGGAGAAGGAGGAGAAGGAGGAGAAGGAGGAGAAGGAGGAGAAGGAGGAGAAGGAGGAGAAGGAGGAGAAGGAGGAGAAGGAGGAGAAGGAGGAGAAGGAGGAGAAGGAGGAGAAGGAGGAGAAGGAGGAGAAGGAGGAGAAGGAGGAGAAGGAGGAGAAGGAGGAGAAGGAGGAGAAGGAGGAGAAGGAGGAGAAGGAGGAGAAGGAGGAGAAGGGTTGTGTCTCTGTGTGCCTGAGGATGATGTTCCCACATTTCCCAGTCTAACCCAGGGATTAAGGCCCCTTTTCCCAGGACAGCAGGACCAGCACACAAGGCACTCCAAGACCCTGTTAGGAAGATGTCACAGAGAGGGAGATGGGCTGGGTTTGTGGAAGGACACCTTGGTCCCAAAACCACCCCTGGCACCACACTCCGGACACTCCTTGCTGTCACAGCACGTCCTTGCAGGTGTATATTCCACACTTTGGTCCAAGCAATTTCTGCCTTACAATCCTTCAGTCATGCAGGCTCTGGGATTCCCTGCTGGCCTGTGTTTCCCCTCTTCCCACACCCTTTTGAATTTAAAAATAATTGCAGAATAAACCAGTGAAACCAAATCAGCACCAGTGCCGAGCTTCCCTACAGAGATTTTGGTGGAATTTATTCCCCAGATCCAATGTGTCTCTTTTAGCCATTTTTATGGCTTTAAAAAGTCTGTTTGGAATGTGTCAGCCTGGAGAACCCCTCCCTTTCTCCATGCTCTGATCTGGAAGGATGTGGATCCATCCCTGGCAGTGCCCAAGGCCAGGCTGGACAGGGCTTGGAGCAACCTGAGCTAGTGGAAGGTGTCCCTGCCCAGGCAGGGGGTGGGATGGGATGAGTGTGGGTCAACCTGAAGAAGAGAAGAATCAAGGGAGACCCTGGTGCCCCCTCCAGTGCCTAATGGAGCTCCAGGAGAGCTGGAGAGGGACTTGGGACAAGGGATGGAGGGACAGGACACAGGGAACAGCTCCCTACTGCCACAGGGCAGGGCTGGATGGGAGATTGGGAAGGAATTCCTCCCTGTGAGGGTGGGGAGGCCCTGGCACAGGGTGCCCAGAGAAGCTGTGGCTGCCCCTGGATCCCTGGAAGTGCCCAAGGCCAGGCTGGAGGGGGCTTGGAGCATCCTGGGATTGTAGAAGGTGTCCCTGCCCATGGCAGGGGTGGACTGGATGAGCTTCAAGCTCACTTCCCACCCAAACCATTCCAGGATTCCCTGATGTTGTCAACCCCACAGTCCTGCAGAGCAGCAGAGACAACCAAGCACCTGTCCAACACCTGCCCCACTTCCAGAGAATTCCCAGAGCAGGTGAGCAGCACCTGCCCAGTTTAAACCAGCACCTGACCTCGAGAGAGCATCTTCCTTGGTGTTTTTTCCTTATTCTTGTCTTTTTCTTCTTTCTCCACCCCATCTTTGGTGGATTTCTCCTCTTCCTTGTCAGAGGGGCAGCTCACGTGCAGCTGGATGATGTCCTGGGGTGAAACAAAAGAGGATGGAGTCCCTCAGACATCCCCTGAGCCAAAGCCATGGCTGGAGATGCCGGTGGCTGAGAAAAGCACCACGGGAAGGTCTCAGCCAGCTCTTGTGGGAATTTCTTGGCTCCCCAAGGCACAGGAGAGAAAGACATGGATCATTTCTAGCGAAACATGGATTTCCTGGGCTTCCACACTCCTAAATTTGTCTCATTCTGGGCTTACCTGAGACTCCAGCAGCCCATCCACGAAGGGGCCCGAGGATTCCTCACACACAGCCAAACTCCTGACCAGTTTAAGCTTTGAGTTAGACTGGAAAAGGTAAAAAAAAGGGAGTGGTTACAACACCTCAGCCAAAACTCACTGAAAAAGCTCAAAAAACTCACTTGAATTCCTGCAGCTGCACTCCCAAGGCACTTGTGCAGCCATTCCCAATTAAACTGTTCAAAAAGAGGGATATTCTCCTCAATGTACAGAGATATGCAATGACTTGGAATCCCTGAACAATGACTTATTTTATTCCTTCAGCCTTTGAATCAAATTTTAGAAGGGAAATTCCCTGCCCTCCCTGACTTCCAGAGAAAGCAGTTCCAGCCTTTATCCTGTTAGAAAGGAGCGCTGGAGCTCCAGCATGTGGAAATCCCTGTCCTGAACCATCATCTGCTGCATGTGGCTTCCAGAGACAGGAAAGGCTCGGGGGCAGCATCCTAAGGCTGGGATCAGGATTCAGAACATCTGGATGGGAAATTGGGATGGCAGCAGAGCTCCTACCTTGGCTCTTTTCCTGGCGTGTCCGTGACCCGACGTTCGCTTCTGTGGAGAGAGAAAAGGGAAGGCAAAAAGCTTAACCTGGAAGTTTTCTGCCATTCCTGGGACACAAAAGGGGATCATGACAGAACTCTCCCTGTCTGGGGAGCCACCAAACTCAGAAATCTCCCCCACTCCATTCCAAAGTGCCCAGCCAGGCTCTCCCTGCACAGCTCCGGGTCTGCCCGTGCAGCTGTGAGCACATCTGGCAGATGTGCCAGCCCACAGCTGGAATGGCAGCAGCATCCAGCAGGCAGCTGAGAGTGGGAACTGCATCAAGCTCCACCAGGAGCCACAAGCACAGGTGGCAGGAGAGCAGAGCAGCAGGAATGAGTCCCAGCACCTGCAAACGATGCTTGCACAGAGGTTTTCTTCATTTATTGAAATGAAATCCCAAAACATTCCCGTCCTATTTTTAACTGAAGCGAAGCAATAGTCAAGCAGCATTCCTGAAACCAAGCTCTCCCTGGATGCCTTCACTTGACATGAAGTCATTAACTCATCCTTAGATCAAAGAAAGGAGTAAGAGGGAGGTGACAGCCCTGGCACCAGAACCTGGGGATGGAGCACGAGTGTCCCCCAGGGAATATTTCAGTTATTCCACTCCCAGGCTCAGGGAATATTTCAATCACTCTGGCCAGGACAGATCTGGCTGAAGAGGCAGGGAACAGCCTGCACAGCGTGGTGTCCCTGTGGAAAAGGGGGCACAAGCTCTGGATCCTTTGGGAAGGGATGGGAACCAGCAGGCGAGGGCCCAGCTCTCCCTGCCCACACTCACCTGAGATTCCTGGCGCACACTGACCTCCTCCCCCCCATCCTTCTCCACTTCCTCCTTGCTTGGTGACCTGGATACATATTTGGTTTTGTTCACAGATTCCTCAACCACCTTTTTTTCCGATTCCTTCATAATTTCCAGGGACTCCTGTGCCGTGTTGCTGTTGGACATCTTCAGAGCCCTCCGACTCAGCGACGGGCACCTGCAGGACAAGGGACACCACAGCTCAGGGGGTGCACAGAGCTTCTCTCTGGACACAAATTCTTGCACACGCAGGTTGGAACTTCCTTGGAACCCACCTCATGCACAGATCCCAAACCAAGCACTCACATCAAGCCCAGCCACTCAAGCCCTGGGTGCAGCCCCAGTTTGAGCCCACCTGGCAGGAGCTCCGTGGCTCTCACCAGGATTTTGGAGCCACCAGGGCTGGACAAGGTCCCTGAGGTAGAACAGAGGTCCTGAGGCACGTGAGTGATGGAGAGAGAAAAGACTGAGGGCAGCTCTAAACTGGCAAATATCACACAGGTGAAATAAATTCCAACAGCCAGAGCTGTGCTCTGCCCCAGGGCAAACCACCACCAAAAATCTGCATTTCCCCAAATCCCAGCCCAGTTCTTTTTGTAATCAGTCAAATCTTCAGTGAGAAAATAGCCTTGTACTAAAAACATGCTCTGAGAGATAAGGTAACTCTAATATCTCCTTCTGATCAGATACTTCATGACAAGTGGGACTCAAATTACACATTAAGACAAAAATTCCTGATAAAGTTGCATTTAATTGCTTCTCTTTGATTAGCAAGAAATAGGCAGCCCATGGAGCCCCTGGAAGCACCTCTGGATTAGAGTGGAGCCTGGACAGCGCAGTGCCTGTGATTTGCTGTGCTGAGTACCTCAGCCAGGGCCTGCTCATCAAATTAAGTATTAATTCCAAACTGATTCCCTTGAATGAAAACACCAGCCCTGCCCCTACAGCTCATCAGGAACTGGAGTGCCAGGAATGGCTTCCCACTGCCAGAGAGGGCAGGATAGGTGGGATATTGGGAAGGAATTCCTCCCTGTGAGGAAGCTGTGGCTCCCTGGATCCCTGGAAGTGTCCCAGGCCAGGCTGGACAGGGCTTGGAGAACCCTGGGCTATTGGAAGGTGTCCCTGCCCATGGCAGGGGTGGAACTGGATGAGCTTTAAGGTCCCTCCCAACCCAAACCATTCCATGATTTTATGATTCCAGTTGCTCAGAGCAGGTCTCAGAGTCTGAGCAAGGACTAAACCAGCTCCACGTGGTTGTGGAGGGATGTGGTACCAGGAAATGCCTTTGGAGAGACAAATTTTCAAAAAGGGGAGCCTAAATCAGAGCGAGGCTCAAACAAAACACCTCGTACCAGAAAACACATGTTCAACATCTCATTTTCTATTCCTTTGGCAGAATGTGGCTGAAACAGAGTCAAAATTTGTGGAGATTTATTGACTCCTGACTCTGCACAGAAACAGCTTATAATCCTGGACTATTCCCCTTTAATTTGTGGAGCTGCTGAACACAAAATGTGTATTTGAAATTTATGAAGTTACTGGAATCGGTTCCAGACACAGAAAGCAGGAGAATGCAGTGAACTGCCTCCATTCCATGGATTCTTACGGGGGATTTAACGAATTTGTTAAGACATGGAGGGCAGGTGCCAGGGGTGGCTGGAAAATGCCAGATCCAGTGGGACAATGGCACAGGACTGACACAGGGAGGCAGCTTGGCCACCTCAGCTTCCTGTATTCCATCACCACCTGCTCAAGGCTGGCCATGAGTGAGGCTGCTGCCAGTCCAGAGCCACAAATGGGACAACCAGGAAAGGGAAAAGCTACTGAACTCAAGGCTAAGCAGCACCTTGAGTGGGTGGGAAATATCCCAGAAAATTCATGGGAAAAAGCATCCATCCTCCAGCTGCAGGGGGCTGTCCTCACCCCAGTGGGCTGAGATCCAGCAGTGCTGTTCCCAGGGATGCTGCACAGGGTGACGAGCCCCACACGAGGGAATCCCACGCTGCTCCAGGATTTAGGTCAGGAAGGGAAAAGGGAACACTGTGCCTGATGCGCCTCATTCGTGGGAGGATTGTGCAGGGTGTGAAGGTGGTAAACTCTGCCTCCCCTCACCCCAAAACACTCCACACTGTAGGAAACTGCTCCAACCTCATGCCCAAGCTGGGGGCTTAAACATTCCAAGAGGATCTGGAGCAGATTTGGGGAAGGGAGGGAGGAGGCAGCACCGGAACTGCACACATGACACTCAAATAAAGGAGCAGGTTTTGTACAGCTTTGCACCACCCACCCTCCAACAAGCTTTTCCCCCCCAAGCCAAACACCTCAGCCAAATTTAAGAAGGATAACAGGATCTTTTCCCGACATGCTGCCATGTAACTTCAGCATCACACGGGGAATATGATCAGATTTCCCAGAAAAGACAACTCAGAGCACCACAGAACTGACATTTATCAGCTGCCCCCTCCTGTTACAGCTTCCTTCCCCACCAGGCAGCCTCCAGGACATTTCCCTGCACGGAGAATCCGGGGAAGATCTGTGCACTGCTGCTTTCCAGAGGAGGATTCCTTGCGGGATGAATGAATCAGCCCCGCTCCCTCGGGCAGCCGTGGGATGCAGCGAGGGGGTGGCAGACACGAGTGACGGTGACAGACGGGACTTGTGGAGAGTGTGGAAGTTCAGAGGACTCAGGGGCGGGTGGGACTGAGCTGGGCCTCGGGAGAGAGAAAGAATTACACCAAATCTGTGTCAGGAAAGAGGATAGAGCAAAGGTGGGAGAAGGTGGAAGGGAGGAGGTGGGGGAGGTGTTGCTGTTTTGGTTTGGGGATGGGGATTGGCAAAGCAACTGGGCCAGTGACAGCAGTGACTGGGCATACTGGGAATGCTGGCCAAGGGCCAGGGAGTCGGGACACATTTAAATCCTCCTCCTCACTCCAGAAAGGAACATGGAATTCCACCTCTGCTGCCTTCTTGCCACCCGCAGTTTGCAGCTGCTGAGCCCCGGGAATGCAGCAGCAGCTCCTGGTTGGGCAGGGAATAAAAGCAAGAAAGTTCTGCATTTCCAGTTCAGATGGATCTGGCAGCAGATCTGGAAAAGGCAGGAAGCTCCTGCTAAATAAACTCTCTTCCTGGCCTTGTTTCTCAGGGAACAGACCTGCTCCTGAGCTAAATGAGGGTGCAAAGGAGACATATGGCTGCTGGGTGCAGCTGCCCACACACGACTCCGGTGCTGCAGCGGGATGGAGGGATGTGAGGTGGGCATGGAGGGATGTGAGGTGGGCATGGAGGGATGTGAGGTGGGCATGGAGGGATGTGAGGTGGGCATGGAGGGATGTGAGGTGGGCATGGAGGGATGTGAGGTGGGCATGGAGGGATGTGAGGTGCCTCAGCCTCTCCCTCTCAGGTTTCAGGGCTAAGGAAACAGGAGGTGAAGGAGGGCATTGTCCTGCTCTGGGACAGCCTCACCTCCAGTCCTGTGGGGGCAGTTTTGGGTGCCACAGTATAAGAGGATCTAAAGCTATGGGGGGCATCCAAAAGAAGGACATGGAGATAGAGAAGGATCTGGAAGGAGCAGCTGTGGACACTTGGATTGTTCATCCCAACCTGCAGCTTCCTCATGAGCACCAGTCTCTGTTCTCTGGCGACCCAGGACTCGAGGGAATGGCTAGAGCTGTGTCAGGGGAGGTTTAGGTTGGATATCAGGAAAATGTTTTCCTCCAGAGGGCGGTGGGGCACTGACCAGGCTCCCCAGGGAATGGGCACAGCCCCAAAGCTGCCAGAGCTCCAGGAATGTTCGGGCAACACTCTCAGGAGCAGAGTGGGATTGCTGGGATATCTTGTGCAGGGTTGGGAGTTGGACTCAGTGATCCTTGGGGCGCCTTGCAAATGAGGACATTCCGGGATTCCAGGTGGGCTTCACCTTCCCAGCACCTGCCCAAGCCATGGCCACAGGAACCAGTGCCAGTGCTTCAGCATTCCCACCTGGCTTCCAAGACAAGGCTCCTGCCTCCCTTCCCTCCATTTCCCTTCGTTATTAACCAGCTCTGCTTTGGCTGTCCCAGACTGGCTCCATGGGCCATTCAACAGGGCCGTGTCCCTGGCAGAGCTGCCACACAAGCGCCTTTATGAGCCCTCCCAGCCCAAATCATGCCACGATTCCCCCAGCGTCCCCCTCTGCCCTGTCTGGGGGCAGCAGCACCCAGCACCCATCACCGCCCTCCCGCTGGGTACCGGTGATGCTCTGGCGAGCAATTCGCTCATTGGCGGCCCGGCAGCCAATGGGGAGCTGAGCTCCATGGCAACCGGGGCCTGTCGCCAGGAGCAACGGGCCGGGGGTGACTCAGGTCCCCCCTCCCCAGCGCGGCAGAGGCTGCGGAAAAGGCTCCGCACAGGGAAAAGTGGAGGCGGTGGGGTGGGGAGGGGGCTGCCGTTCCAGGCACGAAGCCCCTCGGGCTCTGCCGGGTCCTCTCCCTGCCCAGGGATTGTCCCAGTGGCTCCTCCTCATCCAGGGAAGAGCAGCTGGGACAATCCCGGCAGACAGGGGCAGCTGCTGGGTGCAACAAGAGGGATGGAAGGATGTGTTAATATGATAAAAGCTCCTGAAACAGCTCCATCCTGAGCTCCACTCAGGCAAAACATTGCTGCACCAGCACCCCAGGGAGAGTCTGCAGGCTCGGCCAGAACTCCGACAGGTAAAGCACCTTTGGAGCTCGCTCCCCTTCCCTCCTGCTCCCAGTCAGGTAACAGCTCCCACTGGGACAAGCACCTGGTTCAGTGAGAAACCCCAAAACCAGCAACACTCAAACTCCAAAGCCTCCTCTTCTGAATTCTCTCCCTATTCCTTATTATCAGCTGGAGAGGGATTGAATTCCTCCCTCCCTTCCAGCTCCTACAAAACTCAGCAAGATTCCCCACAGGAGGCCGGACGTCTCTGCCTGCACAGTGCCCGTGCTTAGTCATTGCTTTAAATCCTAATCTCCACCCCCACATGACATCAAATTCTGAAATTATGATGCAGATGGAAGGGTTCGACTCTAGGTGAAAAGGGGAGAAATAACCTTATATGAACAAGGAGACAGGAAATGCAGGTGAGTCAAAGGGAATTCTGGAGAATCAGGAGGTTTCCTTGTGAAAAACATCTCAAAGCACAACAACATTTCAGGGGGAATAAAATACTCTGACATTTTGTTACCTCCCTCCATCAAGGCAAGGACTAAACTCAGGAGAGCTGTCAACTTGTTCTCACTCTACTCCAGGAGTGTGACCAGGCCTACCAAAATAATTTGCATGTGATACCCAGGAATTGCATAAAGGTGGATAAAAGTTTTATAAACATTGATATTTCTTATTTTAGGAAGAAATTCCTCCCTGTGAGGGTGGGGAGGCCCTGGCACAGGGTGCCCAGAGAAGCTGTGGCTGCCCCTGGATCCCTGAAAGTGTTCAAGGCCAGGTCAGAGCAGCCTGGTTTAGTGGGTGGTGTCCCTCCATAGCAAGGAGGTGGAACAAGATGAACTTTAAGGACTCTTCCCACCCAAACCATTCCATGATTCCATATTCAGATCCTTTCTTTCACTTTCCTCCCCTTTTGAGCTTTCTCATGTCTCACCTGGGCACACCTGAGCCACAGCCCCAGCTGTTCTCCAGTGCTTCTGGTTATAAAAATCTCTTAAATACTCTGACCTGGGTGGGAAAACTTTGCTTAAATCTAATTTCCATGTGTGGAAAAGGAAACACAGAATTCCTGCTGCAGTTATCCTGTGCCACATCTCCCAGACACTGGCAGGTTAACACTGGGAGAAAGGAACCAACTGCACAAACACCCCAGGATTTAAAGTCCTAAGGAACATTTCCCTAAGGATAAGTGGGATTAAACCATTTTAATTCCAAGTTGTTCAAACCTGGAGCTCCCAGCATCAAGGGCCACTCTCAGCCCTGCTCTCCCCTCAGGTAGGAAAAGGGACATTAATGATTTGATGTTAGAAAGAAAGGAACCAGAGACCCTGCTGCTCTCTTTTCCTTTGATTTCTGGGAGCTGCTTTAGGCAACGACCTTCTCACCCCTCCTTTCCAAAATGTGGGGGAGGAAAAAACCCAAAACCAACACCAAAAGAACCCCAAAGCTGTTAAAAAGTGAATGATCACCAGTGGCACAGCCCTGGAGAACGAAGGGCTTCCTGGAGAGGGAAATGCTGCTCCCAATGCAGCACTGAAGGTTTGTGGACAGTTCCTGAGGGTTCCTGGGCAGAACTACAGGAGAGAGGAAAGAAATCCAGGCTGAGAATCCCCTGTCAGAGCTCCCTGCTCCATTTCACACCACTTCCCACTTCCTCATCACGAGCTATTCCTGTATTCATCCAAAGAGCAGGGAACTGCTCCAGTGACGTCAAAGCAGTTTCCCAGCAACAATTAATGAGGGCTGTCCACCACAGGGGTTTCCTGAAAAGCGAACAAGGAATTATCCACCTACTTTCCACAGTGTCAGGATGCAATAGGACAGCATTGAGCAGGGAATTCTGTTAACCCTTCCATGGTTCAGCGGAAATCCCTGGGACAGCTCCTGATTTTTTTAGAGAACCCCAAGTAGAATTCCTTCTATCTGAGCCCATCCGTAATGAGGCACCTGCACCAGAGGTACCAACCAGGAAAACATGGAAAACTCTTCTCCTGCTGGCACCTGCTCCTGTGCTGAGCCTGTGCCAGGCAGGAGTAGCAGCATTAAAAAAAATCTGAATGAGGGAACAAGGAATTCCCTCAGCTGACCTGGCTGGTAAAGCACATCCCCAAACTTTGTTTATCGGCCCCAAAGCACCCCAGCTCCCAGAAAACCTCCACAGGAGAAAGGCAAAAGGCAGGAATGTTTTCTGTATCCCTCCTCCTGCTGTCCAGCTGCTGCTCCTGCTTTTCCCCACGCTGGCAGAGGACACAGAGCCACTCATCACATTGGGTGTTCTCCAGGTGGGACCCAGAAATGGATTTTAACTTAGGAAAAAAAAAAAGGAGAAATAATGATTCGAAGAAAAAACTCAACTTTATTTCTTGGCAGCCAGCAGAAGTTGGAATTGAGTGTGGAGTCTGAGGAGCAGACAGAGTGATGCTGAGATCCCAAAGTATAACAACCACACCTCAATCCCAAAAAACCCCAGCTCCCAGTACTAAATCTGTAATGAAGAGAGCACAACTTCTTGGGTGTTAGGTAAAACTGGACGATGGATACGTGTGAGGAGGGGAAAAAGTCAATCCAACCTCCTGACTCCACTAAACCAAATTTAGCGAGGGGTTTAAATTAATATAAAATTTAAATTTAATTTTTTTTAAATTTAAATTAATTTAAAAATGGGGTTAATGTATCAAGCACTGTCCTACTGAACACCAAATTGCATAAGCCACCCCGAAAACGTCACATGGCACAGAGCCAACTGAGTAGCCAACATTCCCCATCAACTAGCCAGCTCCAAACAAGTAAATCCATTAAAATATAACCCAAGAGAAGAGCTGGGAAGGTTCTGCCTTTGCAAAAGAACGGGAAGTACCCAGGAGCAAACTGCAGACGCTTGGAGCACAAGGAGATTCCATGATGCTGTCAGGGGAACTCCTTAATGACATGGCAGAGCACAGGATGCCGACCGGGGATTCCCTCTCTCTCTGTAGGTGCATCCCCGGCAGCACAAAGAGAGGAAGAGGAGAGCTCATCTCACGCTCCCAAGTCCTGACTGGGATCCCAGAGCCACATATTCATTTAATTCAGCTCCATTTTAAATTAACCCCATCCAGCAGCAAAAATCCTGGCGCTTACCAACAGGAGAGGGACACTGCCAGGTCCCCATCCTTGAAATATTCACCCACATTTACGCCGCATTTTGCACCAGGGAGGGGAAAAGTCTGATCAATCTTTCTTTTCTCAAGCCCCAAATAATTAAAACCTCATTCTAAAAATAAACTCACCGTGGTGGTTCTGCACTCTGAGCACGTCAGCTGTTTCCCGATTTCAGCGGAGACTCCATGGCCGTGACCAGTTCAAGAGGAATTCTGCCAGGATAATCTTGCTCCTGGGAAGCCCCCGCCAGCTCTCCCGAATAAAAAATAAAAACCGCTCGCGATCTTTGCGGCTGCTCCGGCGAGCTCGGGGCTCTGACAAGCGGCTCGGCAGCGGAGCAGATCCCAGCTGTTCCCAGGGATGTCAGCACAGCTCTGCCAATAGCCACATCCACACCCCCCTCCTGCTCTCCTGCAAATCTTCAATGGAGCTGCCTCCGCGCAGCCCGAGACGCCGCTAAAGACGCAGCATCCGTCCCCTGCCAGCCCCGGAGCCACACGGGAAGGGACCTGGGGGTTCTCATGGATGGGGAGATGGATTTGAGCCAGCAGCGTGTCCTGCAGCCAGGAGGGGCAGCAGGTCCTGGGGGCAGCAGGTCCAGCATCACTGGACAGTGAGGGAGGGGATTGTCTCATTCTGCTCTGGGCTGGGGCAGCCTCACCTCCAGTCCTGGGGGCAGTTTGAGCACCACAATGTGAAAAAGGTCTGAAGATAATGGAGAGCCTTCAAAGGAGGGACACAGGAATGGGGAAAGGTCTGGAGGAGTTGCACAAGGAGCAGCTGAGGGCACTCGGCTTGTTCAGCTGGGGGAGACTGAGGGGAGATTCCTCAGGGGCTGCAGCTTCAATTTCTGCTCTCTGTGATCAGGGCAGGACCCCAGGGAATGGCTGGAGCTGTGTCAGGCCGGAGATCATGGAAAGGCTCTTCCCCCAGACGGTGCTGGAACTGCCCAGACTCCCCAGGGAATGGTCCTGGCCCTGAGGCTGCCACAGCTCCAAGAGCTTTTGGACAGCGCTGCCAGGGATGCACAGGGGTGTCTGTACAGAGCCACGAGCTGGGATCAATGATCCTTCAGGATCCCTTCCAACTCAGAATATCCCATGACTGCATAAAAAAAGGGATAGCAAATACCACCCAAGGCATCAGCAGCCTCCAGAAGGATTCACATGCATGGAAAACACCCAGCAAAACACCTCAAACCTGTCCAGGTAGGTCACAGCCAGCCTTGCTCCGCTCCTGTCACTGCTGCCAGAGCTTTTCTGAGGGGTTGCTTTGTTAATGGCTTCATTTCAATTCAGTTATTTATTTTTCTTGCTCATTTATTGATGATTAAATATGGAGAGACAGAAAACAAAAAATGCAAGCAGCCCCAGAGAAGTTTGAAACCTTTCACTTGTTTAAATTTTCCCCAGAAAGGGATTTTCCACCCCAGACCTGGCAATTGAAGTCTCCTCTCCACATCCCATGGATGGAAAATGGGAGAAAAAGGAATTTTGAAGGATAAGAAGACAAAAGTCACCTGCAATGCTATTGCAGTGTTGTCAAAGGTCTTGATCAATCCACGCCTTGGAATGCAAAGGCTCCAGGGATGTTGCACAAGATTTTCCCATCAGAAAATGCAAGGAAGTCAGATCCAAAGGATCCAAGTTCTTTTTATGTCTGCCACTTCAAGTTTTTTTCCTCTCAATTCTGCAAAGAACTTTTACAATGAAGGTACCTGGACAAGAAAACCAAACCATGACCTCACAGGCTCTTTGAGAAACGAGCACCACTGTCTGAGCAGGGTGAGGAGGACAAGGGGCTTCAGCTGAGTCTAAGGAGGGTGAGGGGCCTCAGCTGAACTGAGTCTAAGGAGGGTGAGTGGCCTCAGCTGAGCTCAGTCTAAGGAGGATGAGGGGCCTCAACTGAGCTCAGTCTAAGGAGGATGAGGAGCCACAGATGAGCTCAGTCTAAGGAGGATGAGGAGCTGCAGCTGAGCTCAGTCTAAGGAGGATGAGGGGCTGCAGCTGAGCTCAGTCTAAGGAGGATGAGGGGCTGCAGCTGAGCTCAGTCTAAGGAGGATGAGGGGCTGCAGCTGAGCTCAGTCTAAGGAGGATGAGGGGCTGCAGCTGAGCTCAGTCTAAGGAGGATGAGGGGCTGCAGCTGAGCTCAGTCTAAGGAGGATGAGGAGCCGCAGATGAGCTCAGTCTAAGGAGGATGAGGAGCTGCAGCTGAGCTCAGTCTAAGGAGGATGAGGGGCCTCAGCTGAGCTCAGAGGGAGAAGGATGAGCAGTCTCAGCTGAGCTCAGTCTAAGGAGGATGAGGGGCCTCAGCTGAGCTCAGTCTAAGGAGGATGAGGGGCCTCAGCTGAGCTCAGTCTAAGGAGGATGAGGAGCCGCAGCTGAGCTCAGTCTAAGGAGGATGAGGAGCTGCAGCTGAGCTCAGTCTAAGGAGGATGAGGAGCTGCAGCTGAGCTCAGTCTAAGGAGGATGAGGAGCTGCAGCTGAGCTCAGTCTAAGGAGGATGAGGAGCTGCAGCTGAGCTCAGTCTAAGGAGGATGAGGAGCTGCAGCTGAGCTCAGTCTAAGGAGGATGAGGAGCTGCAGCTGAGCTCAGGTTCTGCCGCTGCACAGGAGCTCCAGAGGCAGCGACTGCGGCTGCAGCAGCCCCGGGGTTGCTCAGCGGGAGCCGGGCTGGAGCCGTGGCCGGCAGCGCGTGCTCAGAGTGACTCCCTGTGGCAGCCCCACCAGCAGGATCCAGGCATCAGCCCAACAGCTCAGTCCCAGCTTTTACCCCCTTCTGAATCCATTTTTTAATCCATTTGGGGGTTGGTTACTCCTGGCACCCAGGAATAGGCCCCTGGAGTGTGAAACCTGCAGTTCTGAGCTCTGAAGCAGCTCCAGGAGACATTTTCCAAGAAGTGACAGAAAGAGGCAGAGGAAGCATTCCCAGGGCAAGGATCACTGCTCCAAACAGAGCCTTCAAATTCCCACAAAACCAGTGAGACCACAGCTTTATTTTGCTAAGGAGCATCCTGTGGTCAGAGGCAGCCTCAGGATCACTAAGGATGGGTGCTGGAGCCCTGCAGCGGCTGTACAAGGAGAAAACTGGGAATGCTGCTCCCCTTCTTCCAGATCTCCCTATTTTCAAAGAACATCCCATCAGCTTCAGACCCTCTGTCGAGGCCTCAGTGTTTGCAGTTAAAGGAGGAAGAAAAGCAGCTCTGTGAGAGTCTGCAGACCTGATCTCTGGCATATGGGCAGGTGGATCAGCAGATTTTGGAATGTGAAAGCCTCCAGCCCCAGGACATGAGCACCTGCCCCAGACAGCACAGGTGCAGCCTCCTGCAGGCTCATCCAGCTCTTCCCAAAATCCCTGTCCATCACTGCAACCCAGCAGTGTTACATCCTCACGGAGCACAGTGTGTGCGAGAGGATTTCCTGAGCTGCATCTCTCTCCTACATGGGAGACAGCAAATCCTGGGTGGAAGGAGGATGAGGAAGAGGATGGAGAATGAATCAGCCCCAGCAGCCTGGACAAAACCCCACGGAGCAGTTCCTGCCTCTCAAATTGAGAGCCCTCAGCTCTGGAATTGCAGCCACACAGTGAAACTGGGTCAGGGAAAGCGAGGACGGGAAAGATGCAGCAGTTCCAGGTATTGCTGGTGCTCCTGGCTGGCAGGGAGGCTGCCAGTGCCCAACAGCCACAGCAAGGAGGAAACAAAGGGAAAAGCAAGAAGACATTCCCTCCTTCCCTGGCAGACACGTGTGGATGAGCCCAGTCTCTGCCTGCCAGCCCAGCTCCCATGGAGAGGAGACGTGGCAATTAGGAAGTGGATAAATTCCATCAGAAGAGGGAAAAGTCAGGACTTGCGACACTAAACCAGTGGGGTGGCACTGGTGCAAGTCCCCACTAGCAGCCAGGACTGGGATCTCCCAGAGACAGACAGTGGCTGGAAAGGGAGAAGAGCTTTGCCAAGGGAATTCCATGCATCTATGTATCCACACAGAGAACTCCCTGTCCCCTTGGAAAGGGAGAAAGCCCCAAATCTGGGACAGCCTCAGGTCTCAGCCTCAGCCCCCACAGCACCACAGGGACAAGGGAGAGGAAAATCCTCAAGGAGCTGGATCTGAGATATTCTTTAGGCTGGACCTGACCTTGCTCAGGATCCAGCAGCTGCCATTCCCAGCATTAATTACTGGGATGCACAGGTAGAGCCACGCTCCAGACAGCATCTGCTCCCAAGGACACGAGGAACACGCGGACTGCAGGGAGGAGCTGGAGATGGAGAGGCTGCCTGGTGTGACTCAACGTCAGGTGCTGCCAGGTACCCGCCAGCAGAGGAGTGCAGGGATCAGCGAGGACACGGAACACTCAGACAGACACCACAGAACCACACAGAGACTCAAGGACCTTCCCGAGTCCTCCATGCCCACGCTCCCATTCAGTGTTTTCCTCGGCACGTGCGCCAAGGTGAATGGCTGCAGCCGTTCTGCATGCAGTCCAAAGAATTTTAATTCCATTCTCTATTTTAAAAAGGGCCTTTCCTTTCAAACCTGGCTCAGCTGTGGATTCATTATCATGGCCACCCTGTCTGCCCCAGCACCAAACACCCACAGATGCAGAGGGTCCAGGCCTGGCCTGTGACCCCTCGACCCCTCCTGCCCCTCTCTGAGCCGGGCCTGGCGTGGTTTGACATGAACCAAATCTGTCAATGGCTCAAGACAGACACGTGGGCAGCAGCAAGCAGGGAAAACGTAGCACGCTCCATTCAGCTCCAATCCCTGATAAATAATTCAGGAAGAGAAATGCCGCAATACAGAGCCCAGCAAGATTTAAAAATAGACCATGCGCCGCTCCAGAGGAATGGAGGGAAGGAGAGGGGTGGCAGGAACGGGAGCACGAGGGGTGCCAGCAGCCTGGGATCGCTCCACACCCTGACCCCAGCACAGGTGTTCACATTCCCTTTTAACTGGGAATTTCACCCAATTATTGTTAACACAGCAGCAGCATTCCGGGCTGGATCCTCTCCTGGATCAGAGCCCTGCAAGGAGGCAGAGTCCCAAAAAATGAGCCCCAGCAGGAGGAAGGATGGAGGTGGGTAATACCCCAAATCCAGCTGCCAGCAACCCAGGCACTTCCATTCATCACCCATAACACCACAACTATCCCAATTCTTCTACCCCAAATTATATCTAAATATAGATAATATACAAAAATATATAAATATACAATATAGCTATCAAAACCATTCAAGTATCATCACACAAACAGCACTCCCAGCCAGGCAACAAGCAGAAAACTGTTGTCTCAAGATTCCATCATCCTTCCTCCATCCTAAAAAAACCTCAAACCAACCCAACTTTGTGCTACCCTAAAATATCCAACTCTCTGAACAGTGTAGGTGTCACCTGTATGTTTGTGGTGGGAATTAGAACACAGAAAGGATGTAGGAAGATCATTAACAGCTTCTTCCACCTGTACAAAACACTTCTCATTCCCTATTAATTATTAATTACCCTCAGTCAAAGGTACAGCCCCTTTATCCCAGTTTGCCACCGGGATGCTCTGAAGGAAAAAATGGGCTTTCCAGGTTTTGCAGCAAAACTTTGCCAGATGGCTGCGTTCTCCCCTCCTCTCTCAGCTTCAAAAATAGCTCCAGAAAGACACGGATTTTTCCCTGCTTCCTCGTGAGCAACGATCCTGGCTTCCCAAGGACTTGTGAGACGGAAAACTGCCACTAATAAGAAGATACAGAGTGAGTTTTTACAAGGAAAAATAAAATTGTGTCATGTGTAGGTAATTAAAAAACTAACAACTCTGCACTTAAGAGGCCTTCCATAAATATTTTTGAGTTTTCCCAACAAACATGAAAATAAACACAGGGAAGACATGGCAGCAGCTACTGTGAGGAGACTCTGACAGGACACCAAAACTCCCCAAAAGGTGCTGGTCAGTGAGGAGATGGAGGAGAAGCTCCCAATGCTCCCACTAGTGGCAAGACAAGACTCCTGCAATCCAGAATCTACACAGAATCCATCCCCAGATTGTTCAGAAGCTGGGAATACCCACAAGGATGACAAGGGTTTGGAATTAGATGAGCTTTAAGGACCCTCCCAAGCCAAAACATCCTGGGATTCCAAAATTCCCTGGTAAAAGGGAGTTGATCTCAACAGCCCAGCAAATCTGCTGCTGAACCCTTCCAGCCACATCCCAGTGGGAATTTCAGATTTTTCCTTGTTCTGGGAAGCTCTGTGCTGTTGGGATCATGCCTTGAATACCCTCAGTGTGAGCAGTTCATGTCCATCCAGGCAGTGCTAAGGAGAGCAACTGATTCCACAAATCCCCTGTCCCTGTCTGATGCCAACCTAGGGGAGAGCTGGGAAACGAAAACCCCAAAAATTTGGGATACAGACATTTAAATAGCAGGCTGAGGCTGGAGAAACCAAGCCAGTCACAGAGGCAGGACACAAACACAGCATTCCCAACATTCTGGACCTTCCTCTTCCATGCTCCCCACTTTTTCCCCATCCAGGGTCAAATCCCAACAGGATTGGGCTCAAAGCTTCTGGTTCTTTGAACACAGGGAAGCAGGCAGCACAGGATCCCATTTCCTCATGGAATTTCCTGCCTGAAGCCTCCCCAAAAGAGGTCAGCTTCCAGGATAACACCTTCCCAAACAAAGTGGATTTTGTGTCTAAACTCAGCTCAGGAGAAATTAATTCCTCAAAGAAAAAATATGTCAAAGCAAAAGCAAAAATTTTAAAACTTCATTAAAAAATCTTAACGGAGCTGCTCTGACGAGTGGGCTGGGCCTGCCCACACTCAATCATCCCCGAAATTCTCCGGGAAGAGAAATTCTCCGGGAAGCAGTGGTGACTCAGCCTGCGGCACACAGACAGCTCGTGCTCCCGGATTGGAACTGCCCTTCCCAGGAACCCCTGGATCCACAAGCCCAGGAGAATCCCGGTGCTGACCGGCACGAGGGAGGCCCCAGCCTGTGCCCACACCCCTCACCTGGACTGCAATCCAGGCAGGGATGGCTCCCAGCTCGTGGGATTCAAGGGAAGGTGCAAGGAAAGACGGAGGAGGGTTGGAGGAGAGGGAAACTCACTCAGGTGCTTGAGTTTGACGAGGCCAAGTGTTGGGTTCTGCATTTGGGTCACAACAACCCCAGGGAACATTCCAGGTTGGGGGAAGAGGGGCTGGAAAGCTGGGAAAAGCCCTGGGGGTGCTGGTGCCAGCGGCTGGACGTGTGCCCAGGATGGCACCTGGGCTGTTCCAGCCATGGGGACAGGGATTGTCCCCCCTGTGCACTGCCGAGGCCTCCCCAGCACTGGGTGCAGCTCTGGGCTGCTGGAAATGTGAGGGACAAAAAGGGTGGGAAACATGATGGGAGGAAACAGCAGGAAAGGTGAGGGGAAAAGGGTGGGAAATGGGAGGGGAAAAGAGCAGGAAATGTGAGGGGAGAAAAGAGTGGAAAGTGTGAGGGGAGAAAAAGGGCGGGAAAGCGTGAGGGGAGAAAAAGGGCGGGAAGCGTGAGGGGACAAAAAGGGCGGGAAGCGTGAGGGGAGAAAAAGGGCGGGAAGCGTGAGGGGACAAAAAGGGCGGGAAGCGTGAGGGGAGAAAAAGGGCGGGAAAGCGTGAGGGGAGAAAAAGGGCGGGAAAGCGTGAGGGGAGAAAAAGGGCGGGAAAGCGTGAGGGGAGAAAAAGGGCGGGAAAGCGTGAGGCCACAGGGACATTGAGGGGCTGCAGCGTGGCCAGAGCTGGGGAAGGGCTGGAGCAGCAGGAGAAGGCTCTGGAGAAGTCCTGAGGGGGCTGGGAAAGGGCTGGACCTGGAGAAAAGGAGGCTCAGGAGGGATCTTTTCACCCCACACCTCCCTGACGGGAGAGTGGGGCCGGGTGGGGCTGGGCTCTGCTCCCAGGGAACACCAGGACAGGAGGAAACAGCTTCAGGCTGTGCCAGCAGAGGTCCAGGATGGATACCAGGCGGGATTTGTTCATGGAAAGAGTGCTCAAGCATTGTCAAGCACCATCAGGTCTGCCACTTGTTCCACAGAACTGTGGAATCCCTGATGTTGGAAAATCCCTGAGAGACCATCAAGTCCAAGCTGGGACCGATTCCCATCAGAGCTCTGAGTGCCACATTCAGGACTGAACACCTCCAGGGATGGGGACACCAAACATCCCTGGCAGCCCCTTCCAATACCTGACCACCCTTTCCATGGAAAAATTCCTCCTGATGTCCAACACAAACCTCCCCTGGTGCAGCCTGAGGCCATTTCCCCTTGTCCTGTCCCTGTTCCCTGGGAGCAGAGCCAGGCCCCACCTGGCTGCCCTCTCTTGTCAGGGAGTTGTGCGGAGCCAGAAGGTCCCCCCTGAGCCTCCTCTCCTCCAGGCTGAGCCCCCTAGAGCTCCCTCAGAAGTTCTCCAGACTCTCCTGCTGCTGCTCCAGCCCTTCCCAGGCTCCACGGCTCCACTGTCCTTCTCCAGATACACTCCGAACACCT